>NW_012109919.1:5650125-5872392 GCF_000951045.1 Mandrillus leucophaeus | reverse complement strand
TACTTAACTTGAGCTAAAGCTTGAACTTGAACCCAAGTCAGTTTTTGCTTATAAATCAATTTTCTGAAGCACTTTCCTAAATAATAGCCCGAGACAAAAAAAAAAAAAAAAAGATTAGAAAGCATAGACAAACAAGTTAAAATGACCAATAGGCATATTAAATGGTATTCAAATTTGTTTATAACTTAAAGAATTAAAAAATTAAAGACATATATATATAATATTTTACATCATAATAGGCAAAGATTAAAAACAATAACATTCAGTCTTTTGTTTGTTTTTGAGAGGGAGTCTTGCTTTGTTGCCCAGGCTGGAGTGCAATGATGCAATCTCGGTTCACTGCAACCTCCGTTTCCCGGGTTCAAGTGATTCTCCTGCCTCAGCCTCTCAAGTAGCTGAGATTACAGGGCACACCACCACTCCCAGCTGATTTTTATATTTGAGTAGAGATGAGATTTCACCATGTTGAACAGGCTGGCCTTGAACTCCTGACCTCAAGTGATCTGCCCACTTCGTCCTCCCATAGTGCTGGGATTATAGACATGAGCCGCCATACCCAGCCACAGTCTTAACCAGAGGATGAGATTACTGTAGTTCTCCAATACTGTTGATAGAATTGTGATTATTTGGACAAGTTAGACAATCTCTGTCAGCCTTAATTTGCTTATCTATAAAATGGGGCAGAATTATTGAGAACGTTACACTCTAAATACGTGAACAATGTTAGCACAATGCCTGGCACATAGAAAATGCTTAATAACTTTGTGCTATTCCCTCTAAAATCCACTTCCATTCTCACCCGCCTCCCATAAAAAACATTTTACTATTCTGTATTCCTAGCACAAGGCAAAGAGGCTCTACACTTAAATCTGTATGTGAAGATGAAGATCATTAAGAAGAAATACTCTAGGTACCTCAGTAGGGCTTTTGATCTCTAGAAATGCACGTGAACATCTACAATATATCCAGGTCCATGTCCCATCTTCTAGATCTCCATTTCCATGGCAGTCAAAGCAGGCAATAGATACAACAAAAGGAGCCAGGAGCTCTGTGAAAATAATACATAGTGTAATCACCTACAGTATCTGTCAATGGTGGTGTAATAATTTATAGTCAAATGCTTCCCCATTTATTTCAAGGCACTGTTAGATTTCTGGTGTAAACAAGCCTGGAAATTCTAAATACAAGTTATTAGTAAACACAAAAGCACCAATGGCATGTGATAATATCCTCCCCATGGGGCACAGTGGCTCACACCTATAATCCCAGCACCTTGGGAGGTCAAGGCAGGAGGATTGCTTGACCCCAGGAGTTTGAGACTAGCCTGGGGTGACATAGGGAGGCCAGAGCTCTACAAAAATTTTCAAAATTAAAATTAGCTGACTGTGGTGTCTCTTGCCTGTAGTCCCAGCTACTAAGGAGGCTAAAGCAGGAGGATCATTTGAGGCTGGGAGGTCGAGGCTGCAGTGAGCTATGACTGCATCATTGCACTACAGCCTGGATAACAGAGCAAGATCCTGTCTCAAAAAAGACAGAAAAAAAAGAAAAAAAAATCCTCTCTTTTCTGGTAAAGGAAAGGTTACCATAATTACTAGTAATCATGTGTTTATTAAGAGACAGTTGTTGACTTAGAAGCGACCTAATCCTTAGTTTTGAAGATCTCCATGCAGAGCCATCCTGGCAACATTGCAGTTTTTAATCACTTTTGAGAGCCAAAGGTCTTCTCAGGAACTAAAGGTTCCAGGGAGATAAAGTCACCAATATTCTGACAAATTGAATGGCAATTGGTTTGTGACTGTCTCTTTAAGAATGTCTTTCTGGTACCCAATCATTTTGGCAGACTCTCATCTCAAGGTTTATAACAAAATTTTTCCAGTAGACTTCTATAACTATGAACATGAAATAAACATGACAAGTTGACTCAGTGGCAGTTGTCGAACATCAGAGGAAATCATATTTCTGTGGTTTGTCTACAGCACATTTAACTGGACGGTCCCCTTCCTTTCCTCTCTGGCCTGTTTGATTCTGGCAGCAGCCACCATCATTTTGTATTTCATTCCACTGCGGTACATCATTTTAATCTGGGGTAAGTTTGGCATGGTCCTTTTGCTAGCAATCAATTCCAGGTAAGAACCAATTACTCATTTTTAAAGTACGACTATTAACTTTAAATGTGCTCTTGTTGGCAATTAAACATGAGATTAAGGAAAGCATTTAGGGAACAAAAACTACCAGGACCTCCCTGAAAAGGCCAGTTGCTTGTATGATCAGCGTAGATATTTATAGGCCTCTTGCATAATTGCAATCAAATAAAAATGTGATTGTACATGCCATTTCCCTTTGGGCTTTCCTAATCATAAATCCTCTTGAATAATATATTGCTGTACTCCGGTAACTTTAAGGAAACACTGTTCAAATAGCGAGCAAACACCTGCATCATGCCTTTTATATTATATAAAAGTGGATCTGGCCACTACCAGGTTGCTTCTGACACTTCATCTCTCTTGGAGGAAAAAATTCACCTAACCCCATTCTTAAATCCAGAAGCAGGGAGAGGGAGGAGAGGGGGCATTCTGTGAATACCTAACCAGTGCCTGAACAGAGAGGAAGTTATTATTTACCAGGGGAAATGGTGTGCCTATATAAAGTTTAGCTGCTTTAAAAAGAAAGTAGAAACAAAACTGGCAAACTGGAAATAAATGTCATGACTTGATTTAATACTCAAACTAGCGACTGGACAAAATGCAAGCAGCTTGGTGAACATTTGTTTCTGTTCCTGGGTGGGCTCTGAGTTGATATAAGGAGAGGGAATTGCAATAACTTAAATGTTGGAGAAGCAGTTAGCCCTTCTCCGTAAAGGGTCTGCCAATCCTGGTTTTCCATGACTTAGCTATGACTGCCACTGAGTTCTCAATGGTCATCACTTCCAGGGATCTTCAGATGTTAAGATGTTTGGGGAAATCACAAAGAGAAGAGACTGTGTTGAGATGCATTCATTCTCAAGCAAAAGCTGAGAGCCTGCAAATGCTGGATGAAAGCTACAACCGTTCTAAAAACCATTAAATATAGATTTTTTTCAAAGACCATCCAACAAAGGTAGAATCCTGCTGTCAAGAAAAGCCAAACTTGGGCAATAGGAAAAAAGTCATGGAAAAAATAGAATAGCTTATACAGTTACAGAAGTAGAATGGTTTAGAGATTTTGAGAGAGTATAATCCAATTATTCTCTAAACTGTTCAGGGATCTATTTTAATACTTGATGATCCTGATTCTTGGAGGAAAGTCTAATCTGTGCTTAGTTCTTGTTGGTATTTTTTGTTTACTTGGCAACAATAATAGCAAATTAATCCTTAAGAAAGAACGTAGAGCTCCTCAGGGCCACTGATTAAGAAGTCATATTCTGCAAAAAAAATTAAAAAAGTATTTTCCTGAATAATTTATATACTGAATGTTATTCACATCAACTGGGTATCTTATTTTTCAATTATGTTTTCATGAGTACTACTGTCTTATTTACTGATAACATTTAGAACATAGATCTTAAGATTGTTGTCTGACCCTAACCAGAATGTGATTAAAAATCGCAATCATTTGGCTAGTGGTTTGTTCACTTTTAAGTTCATGTAAGTTGAGTGCCATGGTCAGCTGTTGAACACTGCTTCTTCTTAATTTCCTCATCATCCTGGTGCTTGCTTGTTCTGTTTCTATGCATCTTTCCTTCCACAAAGAAGACTAATACTGGCTGGATACAGTGGCTCACGCCTGTAATCCCAGCACTTTGGGAGGCAGAAGCGGGCGGTTCACCTGAGGTCAGGAGTTTGAGACCAGCCTAGCTTATGAAATATGGTGAAACCCTGTTTCATAAGACAGGGTGATGGCAGGCACCTGTAATCCCAGTTACCTACGTGGGAGGCTGAGGCATGAGAATCGCTTGAACCTGGGAGGCGGAGGTTGCAGGGAACTGAGATCAAGCCACTGCACTCCAGCCTGGGCAACAGAGCAAGCCTCCATCTCCAAAAACAAACAAACAGACAAACAAACAAACAAAACCGAATACTGTATTTTCTCATTTGATCATCAGTTTTGAGATTCCAGTCCCTCTTTCTCTATACCCAAATCACTTTGACTTCTGATCTTATCCTCCAAGATCTTGGCAGCTTTCCAACAACTTTCTGCATCTACTTAGTGAAATATTGCTCTATTTTTCATTTTATGGATAAAGTTATTAAATGGTATGGAGTTTATTATGCTCTCTTGGGCCAATACTAACCCTCTGAGCTTTGTACTCTATGTCTGGTTCTTCAGTTTTACATTTTAAACAGGAGCTCATAGTTTATTGATGAGCTTACCATAGTGAATGTAGTCACAAGCCTTGACAATTACCACGTGATCTATTGCCTCTTCTCATTATGTAAAAACTGCTATGCCATCCTAGAATATATTCTGAAATTCTGTTAGGACTTATCCTAAGACAAATTAGTTCCCAGCTAGCATAGGCCAGGACATTGTTTTGCAGATTTCTTACATGACTGCATCATTTGAAGCAATTTTTTTCTCACAAAGGAGATCAATGTATATGTCTTAAAGTTTTAGTGGTTTTTCTAACTTTAAGGATCAGAAGACTTTCTTATTCTAAGTTACTTATTCGTTTTTTATTGAGTGCTAAAATGGTGAATATCCTTAAATGTTTTGTTCTATGTTTTGAATTTTTTGAAAAAATTTAACTGTATATGCTAGATTTCCATGTTCTATATCCTCAAGTCATATTTTTGTATAAGTATTAGAATCATTTCACATAAGCACATAAAAACAGTCTAATTTCATATTAGCTATGGGGAATATTTTTGGACACACCAAAATTATTTTGATAAGTGAGATATTTTATTTCCTCTTTAGCCCTATAATTCTTAGTGTAGCCACATTTATGTAATAGACCTTTAATGAGTATTTAAATATTTTTCTGAATGAATGAGCCTGCAAGTTTAATACCTGTGCTCTATATCGATGACATTGACATTTTGTTAGGCCCATGACCTCGCTTGTGTAGGAGTGTGATTTTTGAAAATTAAGTGAGAAGTAGATTTTAAGGATATCTGAAGTTTTCTTTAGCAAACATTATCTACTACATTTTAGTCACTTACATGAAGTATGTATTTCCAGAAGGCAGAGCATTTCTTAGGATTAGATCCCATGTGGGTTTCCTTTTGAGAGATTTCCCATATTCCTTCTATTCGTAGAGGTTTTAGTTATACTTTTTCAGTTCTAGATGAAACCACTTCTGTTTTTTCAGGTAGATATTAATTCTCTAAGCTAAATTTTTAGTTTTTTGCAAGAAGGACCTATTCCTTGTTTAAGTTTGTATCTTCATTTCATAGCACAATATCTCTACATGGAAGACACTCAGAATTTGATAAATGAACAGGCAAGGAACCCCTGCCTCACCCCAACCAGTGTATTACAGTTGGAGCTACCTGCTGGTCACTCATGTAACTATCTGAAAAATGGTGTTATAATTGTGTTTCAAGTGGTTATTCTCAAGTGGGCAAATGTGCAAAGCAGCCATGCAATTTTTCATCTCTTCTGATTTTCTCCAAGTGATATATTTTTTTTAACTGTAGGGCTCATTCCACCCCACTGATCAATTCAATCTATGATCCGGGACCAGTACATAGCATCTTTCCCAACAAAATGTTTTTCTTCAGTATTTTATCCCACTTGTTTTTTTTTCTATTTTCTTTTCTTTTTTTCTTTTTTTTTTTTTTTGCTAAAAGTAACTTTACAACAGATATACTCTCCACCTGTACCATTTAGGTTAAAAAAAATCTAAGGTATGTTTAGCATGCCAATAGATGAAGCCACAGTTTCTAAATGTGTCTACGTCATCATAGCTGACTTTAATAGTATTAAAGGCTCTTTTCCATCCTCACTTCCTGTGTCTCCTTAGCTTGTTTGCATCTACAGTAATGATGGTAGCCCTCTGCATTGTTGTAGAATTTCAGATTACAGTATCATTTTGCCTGTACTGCCCAACGTGATTCTCCCATCTACCCAAGAAACTCTATAAGGAGGTCTTTATTATTCAAATGTTAATGTAAGAAGTGTGAGGTACAGGAAGGTGATTTTTCTAAAATTACACAGCTAATACATGATGAAGCCAAAACTGGGGCCCAGGTATTCCTACATCATAACCTTTGTTTTCTTGTCCCTTAAAGAATGACCAAGGTGGCCGCGTGTGGTGGCTCATCCTGTAATCCCAGCACTTTGGGAGGCTGAGGTGGGTGGATCACCTGAGGTCAGGGGTTCAAGACCAGCCTGATCAACATGGTGAAACCCCGTCTCTTAAAACAAAAAATAACCAAGGAGTCTATGATTTCCTGTTGACAGTCAGTCTCACACAGTTGTTAATAGGGCAGAATTATTGGAACATTTGATCCTGGACACCTTCATAAATAAGGTGTGCCTTTAAAACATGCAGTCTGAGTGCCCTATAATTTGTATTCTGGTTTTTTTTGAACATAGATAGTCTCAGTGCATTGTGGAATACTTTTGCCCTTATTGGTGCATTTGAGCTACTGTGCAGGTTTATAATCTTCTCAGTGACTAAGAATGCAGTGTTTTGATCAGCTGTGATATTATCCCTGCCTTGCTGTTCATTGTAAAGACTCCAGATGCGCACACCATATATAATTAACAATAGAAGATATATCTGTTCTCAATACGTCTTTGTCTCCCTTCATCATTTTGCCTTGTCTGTTTTCTTTTGCCAAAAAGCCCATGCTACAATTAAATGTCTTTAGAATAACACAGTGAGAGTATTTTAATGTAAAGAAACACTGGGGGAAATTTTAGCTAGAAACATGAAGCTTGCTGTGGGGGTAGAGGGAAAAAAGGCAGAGTGCAGCTTTGACTTGAGGGAAAGGGGATCGTTTGCTAGGAATCTTCACCAGCCCAACCGCCAAGCCACCATTTACTTGGGCACAATGGCTGGCTCCCATTTGCAAAGCAGATGTAAATCTGACCCTCCAAAGAAATGACTGGAGATTGGCATTGTGTCAGGTATAATGCCATGCAGGAAGCCTAGTCCTCAGATGAAAGCAAAATAATATTTAATGAACAACAACAAAAAAAATCAAACCCTTTGTGTGTTGGGGACTAGTGAACAGTTAAATGTTACCTTGACTTCTGAGTAGGAGCCATTCAGAGTACAACGAAGCTAAGAATTCATTCAGCATCATTGGGACTGACAGCCCTTCAGATATGATCCTTGTTAAACAAGCACCCTGTGGCAAAACTTCAGAAGGCCACCTAGTCTTTCTGCTTCTAAAACTCAACATGAAAAGCAGGTTGACATTTGGTGAAAAGACTACAGCTTATGAGCTCCGGATATAGTCAAAGCAGCTCCAAAGAGCAGAGTAGAAGACAAAACGTGGTTGAGAGGAACTCCCCTCTAAAGAGTTAGCCAGGGGCAGAGCGTGTCCTGGATATGCGGGGGAGCCCAAGGTGCCACCACCACAGAGGGACAGTCTATAGGATGTCGACGTCTTAAACGTTGAACCCGTTTCTAATTATCATTGTCCTTGTCCTAAATTAGTATGTTCTCCGTTGCCCAGACAGACCCACGCGCCGACGTTGTGATCCATAAATTAAGTTAGCAACCATAGTAAGATAATTTTCCAATAATAACTTTTCACAGTTTCCTGCAGCATCAAAGTACAATCAACATGTCAGGTTCTGTTCTGCTGTGAGAGGAGAGAAACCTGTGAAAATGAGTTGGAGGTGGGGAAAGACGGATGACTGCAGTTTTCTCTGTAACAACAAAAAAACATCTCCCGCCCTCTGCCTCCCACTGCTATGTTTGGTCCAGAGCCTCCAAGCAGGGGCTTGTTTGGGCTAATGAAGGCCTTTTCCCATCTGGGACATTTGTTTTCATAGCAGAGGAGGCTGTTAATCAGCGTATTCCAAAAGAGCCAACGTGCTCCCCAGTTTGAGCGTGTGTTTCTGTCGCCCTGCTGCTGGGATTGTAATGGGATTTTCACAGCTGAAGAAGGCAGAGCCCCTCTTCACCAGCCCCTGCTTCCTGCCTTCAGGAAAAGGCATTTGTGAATGATTCCACATGACAGCAACATGTGCATGACTTGAGGTCTGGTAATTGTTTTCACACTAATTTTTACTTGTGAATATCCCCTCTCCCCCCAGTCAGGCAAGTTTTTGAAGATAGATGCTAGATAGATAGATGATCGATTGATTGATAAAGAGATCTCCTGTGTTTCTATTTTTCAGGCATAAATAAATTTACTAAGAAGCTTCGAAATCCCTATTCCATCGACAATAACGAGCTACTAGACTTCCTCTCTAGGGTGCCATCTGATGTTCAAAAGGTACGTAATGAATGGTCACCACCAACAGTGGCCCCGACCTGAAATCTGGCCAGCCCTGGAGCCAGAGGAGCACAAGGCTTCACTTGTGTGAGTAATTGAGATAAGGAACCAGAAAATCCTTAAAGAGGCCTGGCTTGCAGGGAAGTGGCAGGAAAATCTTTGTCCAAAGCATGAGGTGATTGGGGGAAATTGTTTTGAAAAAGAGCTACTTAAGAATGCTCTGAAACTCACACTGTGTGGCTACTGTGCACTGACGCTTGTCCCCTTTCGATTGCTTGCCTCCCTAAAGAGGATAAAATGGGCTCAGTGAGTAGAATTGCATGAGATTCAAAGCCGGGGAGTTTTGCTTATTTTCTTCTTCTTCTTCTGGGTGGCAAGCATTTTAGGGGAAGCAGGGGACAAGAGGATTATTCTTTTTATTCTCATTTGCCCTGATATATCTCCTAGGCCTCCCTTCTATCCCCTTCCCTCTGAAGACTTAGGGATGCTGAGAGTGCAGCCCCCATTTACTCTAATACACAAAGAGGCAGAGACAGTGTGAAATAATGTGAGATCAATCAGAAGTATTATTCACAGATAATGGTCACTTAGTCCAGCAGCGTCCTGTTTCTGTGGATACACAGAGATTAACGAAGGCAACAATACTAGAAAGTCATGTAGAGTAGCTCGATCCTGGCCCCTGTGGATCAGCCTGCTATAAATCCAGAGGAAGGAGGGCAGGCGGCAATTTCTCTAATGGAGAATAGAGATCACTGAATAGGTAGATGGGGAGACCATGGCGTGAAATATCATCAAGATGATCAAAGACACAATCCTTTAATATCTTAGAGAATCCCAAATCAAATATCGATTTTCATATTTGAGTCACTGTAGCATAATTTGTTCCCTGGCAGCTAAGGGGGGATTGCAAAGATCTGGGGCGGATAGGCCTTAGAGTTTCTTCCCCCTTCATTCCCAGTTCTAGAAATTAAAATGGACTCTGTGATGCTATCTTTCTTTAAACTTCATTTTATAATTAGCTGTGAAAACACATTCTGTAAAGATGAATTTACTCTTTAACATTTGTATTACTTAATTAAAAAGTAATAACTGGGCCCCTGTTTGTTTTGCATTGAAGATTGACAGGTATGTCATCCTCTGCTCCCTGAGGGCACTTTCGCAAAACACCATAAGGAATGGGGTGTTTTCTTCATTTATCTGCCTCTGACAAAGTACAGCCTGACTTCTGTGATCAGGCATAATGTCCTTGGGGAATTTGGCACAAATGCTAAAAATAGGGAGCACATGTGGTCTGTAATACAATATTTTAAATAAAGCCATTCCACCAGCAGCCTATCAAAGCCCATACACTAAAGCAATACGTTTGCAGCGTACCATCACTTGGGTCGCAGTGTGAGTTCATGCTGTATCCTTGAAGAATAGAAATTTCCATCGAGCCCCCAAGGATTCTCTGTGCACAGTCCAGGCACTAGCCCTCAAAGTGGCCATTCCAGTTGCAGTTGGCATGAACACAGAGAGATGCGACAAAAGAGCATTCCAGGAAGATATACAGTATGCGAGTAAGATCCTCCCTGTTTCGCCAAGGGCGCTTTCTAATAACACAGTGACAGTTTGCCACTAGGGACTCCTGGGTACTCATATTTATCACAGATGTTTTAGCCATTACATTGCAAATGAAATTAATTTCTAAGAGAAATCTATATAAAAGTCTTGGGGTATCAATTTCAGTATTTTTTCCTCTCAGGCAAAGTAAATGTATATAATTTTCTGAGATGTTTTCCCCAAGATTTTAGATATTTTTAAATGAATAATGCTAAGTTGCTGTATCATATACTAAGATAAACATTCCCAAGAGGCAGTTATTAAGCTTACTTATGGTTGAAAACTGGCACACACAAAACGAACATCATCTTGCAGTGCCCAGAGAAGGTAGAAACCCACGCATCTCATTAGAAAAATCTGCTTTTAATATTTTGGTTTCAAGAAATGATGCATGACTTCTCAAATCCTTCCTGCAATTAATCCCTCCATGTTCCTGTGTTTAGAAAATGATTCATTACCTTTGAACCTTCCTTCCTTTGCCTTAGGTTGTCCTTGGGGAGCCATTAGCACACACTGTGGTGAGCTAGGGTTACCTAACCGCCAGCATCACGGCTGTTTGTTTTCACAGGTGCAGTACGCGGAGTTGAAACTCTGCAGCGGCCACAGCCCCCTGCGGAAGAAGCGCAGCGCTCTCTAGGGCACACACTGACTTTGGACAGCAGCACCCAATATTGTGTTTGGTTGATTAGACCAACATTATGGCTGTTTCAGTGGTACCCAAGGTGTCCTTCTGAAATGCATGCCCTGTGGCACCCTCTATATTCTTCCTTCTTCTTCACGTGCACAGACATACATGCATGTGCCCACACCCCCATGCATGGGTGTCCTAGTTGCATAGAGGGTCAGCCCAGCAAAAAGCAACAATCCTGAGACTGGGAAAGACTAACATCCATTCTGAAATAGGAGACAACAAGGCTGCAGCCATGGGTCTGAACACCACCTTCCTTGAGAACAGCCAGGAGCCCACTTGGATTCAAGAGTGACTTTGAACTTGTTTTCACACCTCCAACAGACTCTCATTAAGATTCAGTTATTTCCACTCCCCATCCCCACACTCCTTTCAGATTATTGTTCATGGGCGTAAGTCTCTTCTCCGAGTTAACAAGTCTTCGGTAGCCATCGTCTGTCCAAATACGGTATATTATTGAAAGACATTTTTAATAATTACCAGAATTAGTTCGAACCTTTAGGGATCTTTCAGCCATGATTATTAAGGATATGTATGTGAATTTTTGGGAAACCTCTCGGTGCTGGATGGTCAACCTTCAGCGTGGTCCATTGCTGGCCATGGATGCCCCAGGAAGGTCCCTAGAGATCACTCACTTGAAAAATGAGGCTTCCATGAAAGTATTTGGTTACTTTCTGCTACCACTTCTCCTGACTTTACTTTTTGCATATTTTCAAAATATTATAAAATGTCAACATACAATTTCAGAAAGGCAGGTGGGGGTAGGGGAGAAATGAATGAATGAATTCTCTAGGTATTTAGAAAGATAAGGAACTGAAGACCAAGAGACCAATAAGGCTGCTTACCTAATTATTATAATCATTTCATTTGCCAGAATGTTTTAAGCAGAAAGTAGAAATACTTCAGCTGCCCAAATGTATCTTTTGTTCCTCTTAGAAGTAAAATAAGCTACAAACAATAAAAATTTATTTCAGAACCCCATTTCTAGAAAATACCACCCAAGAGCCCTCCTTTGACAGCATCTGTTTCTGCAGACCTCATCATTCCACAGTATTTCCCTGCCATGTAAAAATCCTGACTTTGTGCATATATAAAATGTATGCAATTAACTCTGTTTAAATGATATTTAAGTTTTAAGGACTGTATTTTGTTGACACATACTTTGTGCAGTTTTTATATATGTATGTATTATAAAGAAAAGTTAAGGTAAAAAGATCTCATTTAATAGTGAGTTCCCTATTTTATTTTATTTTTTTTTGTCTCTGGGTTGTAATTTAATAATCTTCAAACAAAATGTTTACGAAAAATGCCAAAGATTCTAAATCTTATCATCCAGTGTCTGTTTTTCTTCATGTTGTATCTCACTGGGTTGCTTTCTGGCTGAGCCAGATTTCTGCATGATTTGATTTACTTCAAGTTAATGAAGCTGGCTGGAAAAGAGCCTTGCAGAAATTATAAAAGCTCCAGTAAATCTCATAGTTGTACATACAATAGATACCCAAGAACCTCTTTTGTCAAACCAGTTACTCAATCTTCTGTGTAAACAATGCCTCATTGTCTTGCTTCTAACTATCATCTAGTTTATCACTGTCTGTCATTTTGTAACGACCTAAGTCAGACATTTTTAAACAGACATGTGAGATCTGATCAGTCATTTGAATGAAAACTTTCAGCAGCAAAATAACCCCTTATTTATTTAAAAGTGGAACCAATACTTTATTGTTGTTCTTTTGCTATAGAATTTCAAAATGAAATTATTTGCCCGACAAGAAGGCATCATTAGTTAGACTTCTTTCCTCTGTAGCCTGACTGAAATTCTCAGTGTTAAGTTTAGGACCCAAACCCCAGCTGGGATGTAAGAGCAGGACCGAATCAACCTTGAATAAACTGTATATAGAAAACAATTATTAGTTAATTAAGTAGACACTGGATGTTAAAAAGGAATGTTAGTTGTAAGTGACATGTTAAGATTTATACAAATTGTCAAAAACTTTTAGGAAAGATTCCAGAATGCTTTCAATAAAATTTATGGATTATAGATTCACAGTATGATAATTAAGTAGGGATGCTGAAGTCTTGCCAAGTTTTCCTGGTTCTCTTCTCAAACTTTATCCTCCCATTTCTAGTCCTGTCTCTCGATCTAATAGGCATCTACACCTCAGCAGGTCAGAAACTAAACATCATCTGTCTCTCCCCGTCTTCAGAACCCCGACCCTCATAATCTCCTTCCAGCTTCTTTGTTTGCCTTACTGGGACTGGCATTTTCTGGGCTCGGAATTTCTTGGTCATCCTCTTTTTTGCTCCTCGTGCTGTTGTTCTCGCCTCCCAACTCAGAAAGCCTAGTAGGTCCAGTGTCAATGCGTTGACCACTTCTGTTCTGATTGCCACTACCCAAGTGGAGGCCTTCATAACCTCTCAGATGTCACGGCCATGATGCCAGTTACATAATGCCTAGTTAATCTTCATTCAGACTGGAAGGACCTCCCCCCAATTTCTTTCTGAATAGATTCTACTCTCCTTCAACACTTCCAAGTCTCCTGCCCCAAAGAGGCTTGGTCCTGTGGCTGGATGTGACTCCAACTTCCTTTTTTGTACCTTCACATCTTTCATATCTTTCTGGCATCTGCCGTACATCATAAGAGGCTTTGACCACTGTCCTCCACTGAATAGCCCATTATAGCTAGCACCTAATAGTTATTCAGGAAATAAATACTTGTTTAACAGGCCATGTCGTAGAGATTATTTTTCTTTCTCTGCCTTTTCGTGTGCTGCTTTCAGAACAGAGGACTGGGTTGGACAGATTAGTATGATCTATCCTGGAGATTAATTTCTTGCATTAAGAGCTTATTTTGTGTGATATTATTTATAATCCCTGGCTATGTCAATTATAACCTTTTAAATTATGTCTTATATTTGAAGTTCTTACCTACATATCAGAGGAAAATATAATGTTTATTTCCAGGTGGTAAAACAGTCTTTTGATTCTTTTTTCTTGTAAATTATCATTTAACAAGTCTATATTGAATGCTGATAATTTTCTGGAACGAAACAGACTGCATCCCCTTGGTAGAGCCAGACATTAAACAGATACTTTCGAGAAACAGCATGCCATGCTCAGATTTAAGTTTGAAAAATATTCTGGCTGCAATGCATAGCCTAGCAATTTTCAAAGTTTAGAGAAGAGTTATTAATATTAGTCTTTTGTAGTACTCCTGATAAATGAATAACACCCCAGACTTTCAAATAGTGGCACTGGAAAAAAAAAATAAGTAGAATTGAGAGACGGTGAAGAGATAAAGTGAGCAGGACTTAACAGTTGCTGGACTATGGGATGAGGGAGAGTAGAGTCAAGGATGGCTCTCAGTCACCCTGTCTCCAGGTCTAGGAAGATAGTGTTACCTTTCACTAAGGGAGAGAACTGTAAGAACTGCTGTGAGAGGACCACAGGAGTCCAGTTTTAGCGCTGAATCTCAGGTGCCTGAAAAGCATCCAAATGGGAATGTCAGCAAGATAATGGAATATATGGATGTAGTTCTCAGAGAAGTAACACACTGTACTGATATGTACACAAGTTAAGGGCAAACACTGCATATCAAAGTGATTGAAACTAAATGCTTCAAGAAATTAAACCTTGAAGAACTCAACAGTCAATGTCATATATATAAAGGCAAGTCAGTTAAGAGTGTAAATAGAAACAGGGGTAAATACAGAGGAGAAAAACAGTAAGCATAGACCACTCTAGAATTCAATGGCAGAGCATACTTCAAGAAAGCTGATGTGGTCAATAACATCAAATGCTGCAGAGATCACGTAAGTACAGAATCATGACCTTAATGATGTGACAGTTTGGAAGCACCCTGGCAACAAGTCATTTCAGTGGAATGGTAGAAATGGAAACCACGTTTGGGTTGAGAAGTGAGTGGATGTGAAAATATGGAGTCTCTGAATGGAGGTAGCCCTTGAAAAATTCCACTGTGGAGGGGAAAGGAGAGAGAGGGCTGGAATTTGGAATGAAAGGAGATATTTGGGATTATTTTAGTAAGAAAGTAGATGTGTCATGACCTCAGTGTAAATCTGATAGCTGCAAAAAAATTCATGGACATGAGATGGAGTTAGCCATATTCATTATTTAAAACTATGTTCTGCACTTACACATTGTTGGTTGGAGTGTAAATTAGCTCAACCACTGTGGAAGACAGGGTGGGTGTTTCCTCAAAAACATAAAGAGAGAAATACTGTTTGACCCAGCAATCCCATAACTGGGTATGTACGCAAAGGAATGTAAATTGTTCTACTATAAAAACACATGCACACACATGTTCACTGCAACACTATTTACAATAGCAAAGACACTGGATCAATCTAAATGCCCATCATTGATAGAATGGATAAAGAAAATGTGGTAGATGTATACCATGGAATACTATGCAGCCATAAAAAAGAATGAGATCATGTCATTTGCAGGAACATGGATACAGCTGGAGGCCATTATCCTTAGCAAACTAATGCAGCAACAGAAAACCAGATAGCACATGTTCTCATTTATAAGTAGGAGCTAAATGATGAGGACACATGGATACATAGAAGGGAACAAAATACACTTGGGGCTATTGGAGGGTGAAGGGTGAAAGGAGGAAGAGGATCAGGAAAAATAGCGAGTACGAGGCTTAATACATGGGTGATGAAATAATCTGTACAACAAACCCCTCTGACACAGTTTACCCATGTAACAAACCTGCGCAGGTATCCCTGAACTTTAAAAAAAAACCTATGTTCTATCAAAACCTGCCTCTCATTTATGTATTAGGAATCTTATGGCAGCAGAACAGTTGAAACACTAAAATAAAAATCTTCTGAAAATGCACTGAGTGGTAATTGATAATTGAATAAATACTGAAATCCCGAAGGATAACTTCTAAAGGAATGGCTTCAAGTATGTTACCCTTGTGTAAAGCCCACAGCTGTTCTGTCCTAGCATTTTAATGTAATGATTTACACAGGAAAATGGATATTCAAGCACACAAGAATACTAATATTTTTTAGCATTTATCAAATGCCAGTTACTTTCTAAGTGTTTTAGATATAATCGCTCATTCAAAATAATTCTAAAAATTGAAATTTCTCCAAATACTTACAGAGGAAAAAAAAAATAAAAACCTGTCACTCTTGTACAAGCTCCTCTAGACAATAACAAAAGAAAAAAGAAAACACTTTCTTAAGCATTTTATGAGGCCAACATAACTCTCCTTCAAAACCAAGTCCTACAGAGAGTGGAAAACTACTTAACAAAATCCCTTATGAAGACAGATACAAAATTGTGAAAGATATATGAAAGTCTTTACACTGAAAACATCAGTGAGGCTTCCAGATGCCTGACCAGACATCTTGTATTCTCTTCCACGAAGAAGAACCAAAAAAATGAGTGGATAATCACAGTTCACATATATCATATAAGAAAGAACACTGGAATTCTACAGAGTGACAGGAAATACCTGAAGCAAGGAAGGGGAAGAGAGCAATACAGTCTGTTCAGGTAGGATAGACTAGGAGCCAGGAAAGGCTCTCCAGATGACAAAAGAGTAAGTGGGTGACTCCTAGTGATCAACATTTCCACTACAGACTCCCACATTCCAGCCATAGGAATTCCCCTTGACTATTGTGAGCCCCAAGACTGACATAGGGAGCTACCTGAAGACCATGTGATGACATTGCCCCAGAGAGGGAGCACACATGTTCCCACACACCCGCAAGTCCTAAGCAGCTACAGCAAGTTGTCGCTTTGATATCTCAGCCCTCACCAGACTGCATTCTGCCCTGGGCCCAACAGCCCCTGCATCTTCATATCCCTGAAACCTTAATGACATGCTCCACCTGCAGCCACAACTCCAGCTGCCCGCTACCTTTAGGGCTGAAGTGTGAGCCGTTGGCAGCTACCACACTGCTCCCAACTGTGAAGCTGCTGTGCATTTTTAATCACCCTAAGGACAACAGATCCACCAGGTGACAGCCACAGCAGTAGGCTGCCTCAACTGGGGCCAAAGGGCAAGTGAAATGTACACTTCCCAGTCACTTGCGTACCACCGCTGCCATTGAAACTGACTCTATTCTCCCCCGTACCAGGAGTGCAGCATGGCTGCTGCCACCCCAACATGAACATTCCGGGGCCTGGGGTCACACTACCCCTGCCTTCCATAGTCAGTATCTGCAAGCACTACTGAAGGATGTGAGGATGAGTCCACTGGGCCTGGCTCTGACCCCCACCCCTTAGTACCCAATCCTGGCATCCGGAGGCCTGGGGAGTACCCAGGCCAGTCCACAAATATTGGCACCTGAGCACTCCAACAAGGGCCCTGAAGTTGGGGCCACCCAACCTGCCACTACCATCACAATGGGCACCCCCCAACACACACACACACATGTGTCACCTGTGAGTCTGGGGACTGGCCTGCCCAGCCGGTCACAACCACTGCCACCACCACTGTGGAGCTCTCGGGACTCAGAGGTTAGTCCCACCACTACTACTGCTATCACCTATGCCATGCAAACTGCCCAAGTGCCCGAGGACACACTCACAACCAGTCCATGACTGCCACTACCATCACCCAAACAAGCTGCCTGGAGGCCCAAGAATTGGCTTGCTTGGGTCTGCTAATACAGTGCCAGCATACACTGTCCTAGGGCCCAAGGACAGATATGCTTAGCATGCTGCTGCTACCACTGGGGCCCAAGGACAGGCCCATCTGGTGTCCCTGTCACAAGCAAAAGTTCACCACAGCCTTCCCTAATAACCACAACCTAGGCCACTGAGGAAAATCACAGACTTCAGTGAAGCTATTTAGAGCCAAAGAAATCATGAAAGCTACACTACAGCATGCACCCAGAATCAAAACCAAAGTACCATACCCAACAAACACTACACACACATCTTCAGGAAAAAGTCCTCCCCTAGGAAGGCAAGTTAAAAAGTGGAAAGAAGTGATTGTCATGACAGTTGTTCAGATATTAATGTAAGGATATAAGAAACATGGAAAAAAAAAAAAAAAAAAAAACACCACAAAGATAGTACTTCCAAAGGGACATAATTCTCTAGCAACAGATTAACTAAAAAAAGAAATCTATGAAATCCTGGATAAAGAATTCAAAATACCAATATTAAAGAAGCTCAGTAAGATAAAAGAGGATACAGAAAAACAATACAAATAAATCAGAAAAATAAGTTAGTATATGAATGAGAAATTTTCTAGAGATTTCAAAAAGCACAAAACAAATTGAACTGAATGATTTATTAAGTAAAATACAAAATACTTTCAATAGCTCAACAATAGACTAGCTCAAGAAGAAAGAATTTCAAAACTTGAAGACATGTCTTTTAAAATAACACAGGCAGACAAAAAAAAAAAAATTGAGCAAAGCCTACATGACATATGAGATACCTTATAGGGACCAAATTTTTTGGTGTTCCACAAGACAAAGAGAAAATTAAAAAGTTAGAAAACCTATTTAATGAAATAATAGCTGAAAACATCCTAAGTCTAGGAAGAGATTTAAACATCCAGATACAGAATGCTTAGAGATTCCCAAACACAATGCAAAAAAGTCTTCTCCTCAGCACATTATAATCAAATTGTAGTAAGTCAAAGATCAAGAGAGTATTCCTAAAAACAGCAAGAGTCCCAGCTACTCGGGAGGCTGAGGCAGGAGAATTGCTTGAACCTGGGAGGTGGAGGTTGCAGTGAGCTGAGATCGCGCCATTGCACTCCAGCCTGGGAGAAAAAAAAAAAAAGTCTCCAAAAAAAAAAAAAAAAAAAACCAGCAAGAGAAAAGCATCAAGTCACTCATAAAGGAAACCTCATCAAACTAACATTGAGTTTTTTCCTCAGAAATTTAACAGTCCAGGAGAGAATGAGATGATCTATTCAAAGTGCTGGGGGGGAAAAAAAAAGAAACCCTGCAAGCCGATGATACTATACCCAGTAAAGTTACCCTTCATAAATGAAGTGATAATAATCTTTCCAAACTAAGCAAAAAGTGAGAGAAATCATCACCCTAGAATGGCCTGGCAAGAAATGCTGAAGGGAGTCCTCCCTGGGAAGAAAGAGATGCCATCTACAATCATGAAAACATATGAAAGTACAGAACTAAATGCTAGCACAAACACAAAAATAAAGAAGAGAAAGGACACAAATATTACCACTACAGACAATAATAAACATTAAGGGAGAAAAAAAGGAACAAATGATATACCAAACAATCAGTAATCAATTAATAAATAACAGGAATAAGCCCTCACATATCAGTAATATATTTGAATGTAAATAGATTAAACTTTACACTTAAAGGATATAAACTGGCAGAATGTATTTTTTAAAAGATGCTGCTATAAGAAATCTATCTCAACTGTTAAGACACATACAGACTGAAAGTAAAGGGATAGAAAAAGACATGCCATGCAAACCAAAAGGATTGCCTATACTTACATTATATAAAAAAGACTTTAATACAAATGTATTAAAGGAGACAACAGTGATTATATAATGATCAAGGAATCAATTCAGCAAAAGAAAATAACAATTCTAAATAATTATATGTACACAACACCAGAGCACCAAGATATATAAAGTAAATATTATTAGATCTAAAGGGAGAGATACACTTCAATAGAAAAGTAGTTCAGGATTTTAATACCCCACTTACAGCACTAGACAGGAAACTAACAAAGAAACGGTGAATTTAAAATGCACATTTGAACAAATATACCTAACAGACATTTACAGGACATTTTACACAACAGCCACAGAATACACATTCTTCTCATCAGCACCTGGAACATTCTTTCAGAATAGATCATAGATTGGGACACACAAAAAAAACAAATCTCACACATTTTTAAAACTCATAAGTATATCAAGAATCTTTTCAGACCACAACAAAATAAAACTAGAAATCAATAACAGGAAAAACTTAGGTAACTACAAATACATAATACTTTAAAAACATGCTCTTGAATGACCACTTGGTTAAGGAAGAAATTAAGGAAAAAAATAGAAATAAAGGAAAATTGAAACACAACATACCAAAATCTATGGGATACAGCAAAAGCATTGCTAAGAAGAATGCTTATAGCAATAATCACCTACATAAAAACAGGAAGAAAGATTCCAAATAAATGGTCTAATAATACCCATCAAAGAACTAGAAAAGTAATAACAAACTAAACCCAAAATTAATAGAAGGAAAAAAATTTGTAAAGATTAGAGCAGAAATAAATGAAATTGAGACCAAAAATTACAAAGGACTAGAAAACCATAAGTTCGGTTTTTGAAAAGATAAACAAAATTAACCACTCGCTAGACCGACCAAGAAAAAAAGACCCAAATAAATCAAATCAGAAATGAAAATGGAGACATTTTAACTAATACCACAGAAATAAAAGTCATCAGAGACTATTATGAACAACTATACATTAACAATCTAAAAAGCCTAGAGAACATTTAAAAATTTCGGGACACATGACCTTCCAAGATTCAATCCAGAAGAAATAGACAACCCAAATAAACCAAAAGGATTAACGAGATTGACTCAGTAATACAAAATTTCCCAATAAATTCCAGGTCTGCCTTACCTCACTGTCAAATTCTGCCAAATTCTGCCAAATTTTCAAAGAAGAGCTAATACTAATTCTCCTGAAACTATTCCAAAAAAAATTGAAGAGGTGCAAATTCTCCCCAACTCATTCTATGAGGCCAGTATTAACCTGGTACAAAACTGCAGACCAATATCTATGAAGAACATAGATGCAAAAATCTTCAACAAAATACGACCAAACCAAACCCAACAGCACAGCAGAAAGATAATACACCATGATCAAGCAGAATTTATCTGAGGGAAGTATGAATGGTTCAACATCAGCAAATCAATACATGTGATACATCAACAGATTGAAGGACAGAAACCATATTATTATCTCATTAGATGCAGAAAAAGCATTTGATAACATACAACATTCCTTGTTGAATGTTGAGATTTTGCAACATTTGATAAAAACTCTCAATGAATTAGGCATTTAAGGATCATGTCTGAACATAAGAAAGGTCATATATGATACACCCACTGCTAATGTTATAATGAATGGGAAAAAGTTGAAATCCTTCTCCATAAGAACTGGAACAAGACAAGGATACCACTTTCAGCACTTCTATTTAACATAATTCTGGAAATTCTTGCCAGAGAAATCTGGCAAGAGAAACAAATAAAAATCATCCAAATTGGAAAAGAAAAGTCAAATTATCCCTCTTTGCTGATGATTTGATTTTATATCAAGGAAACCTTAAAGACTCTACCAAAAAACTCTTAGATATGATAAATAAATTCAGTAAAGTTGCAGGATGCAAAATCAACATACAAAAATTAGTAGCATTTCTACGAACCAAGAATGAACTGCCTGCTAAAGAAATTAAGAAGGCAATCCATTTGCAATAGCTACCCCCAAAAAATCTAGAATAAATGTAATCCAAGAGTTGAAAGACTTCTATAAGGAAACTCTAAAACACTGATAAAAGAAATTGAAGCGTACATAAACAAATAGAAAGACACCCTATGCTCAACAAATTCAAAAAGTTAATATCATTAAAATGACCCTTCTGCCCAAAGCAAACTACAGATTGAATGCAACCCCTATCAAAGTACTAAAGTCATTTTTTACAGAGATAGAAAAAACAACCCTAGTATTTATATGGAACCACAAACAATAAAAACAATCCTGAGCAAACAGAACAAAGATGAAAGCATGACTCTACCTGAACTTCAAAATGTATTACGAGACTAAAGTAACTATAACAACATGGTGTTGCTATCATAACAGACAGATAGACCAATGTAGTAGAATAGAAAACCCAGAAGTAAATCCAGGCATTCACAGCCAACTGATTTTTTTTTTTTTTTTTAAAGGCTCCAAGAACATACATTAGGGAGTGGACAACTTTTCCAATAAATGGTGCTGGGAAAATTGGATATCTATATGTAAAATAATAAAACTAGACCCCTATCTCTCAACATATATACAAAAATCAATATGAATGAAAGACTTAAGTGTAAGACCTGAAACTGTAAAACTGCTAGAAGAAAACGTAGTAAAAACACTTTAGGACATTGGTTAAGGCAAATATTTTGTGACTAAAGCTTCAAAAGCACAGGCAACAAAAACAAAATAGACAAATGAGATTACATTAAACCAAAAAACTTTTTTACAACAAAGAAAACAATAACAGACTGAAGAGACAATGTGTTGAATGAGAGAAAATATTTGCAACTTCAGCCAGGTGCCATGGCTCACACCTATAATCAAAGCACTTTGTGAGGCTGAGGTGGGAGGATCGCTTGAGCCCAGGAGTTTGAGACCAGCCTGGGCAACATAAAGACATCTCCTATCTATGAAAAATACAAAAGTTAGCCAGGTGTGGTGGTGCACACCTGTTATCCTGGCTACTTGGGAGGCTGAGGCAGGAGGATCACTTGAGCTTGGGAGGCCTAGGTTGCAATGAGCTGAGATCATGCCACTGCACTTCAGCCTGGGAGATGAAGCAAGATCCTGTCTCAAAACAACAACAACAAAACAAAACAAACAAACAAACAAGTATTTGCAATTTCTTCATCCAACAGGGGACTAATATCCAGAATATACAAGAATCTCAAACAATTCAACAGCAAACAACAACAACAAAATCTCATTAAAAAGTAGGCAAAGGAAATGAACAGACATTTCTCAAAGAAAGATACAACAAGTGATATTGAATACCAACAGGTATATGAAAAATGCTCAACAGCACTAATTATGAGGGAAATTCAAATAAAACTATGAGGAGACATCATTGTACTCTACTTAGATTGGCTTTTATGTAAAAGACAAAAAAAATGTAACAGATGCTGGTAAGGATGCAGAGTAAAGGAAGCCCATACACTGTTAGTGGGAATGTAAATTAGTACAGTCACTATGGAAAACAGTATGGAGATTTAACAGAAAACTAAAAATAAAGCTACCATATGATCCAGCAATCCCTCTATTGGGTATTTATCCAAAGGAAAAGAAATCAATATACCAAAAGAGATACCTGCAATTTAATGTTTATTGCAGCACAATTCACAATAGCGAAGATATGGAATCAACCTAAGTGTTCATCAACAGATAAATTGATAAGGAAGATGTGGTATATATGCACAATGGAATATTACTCAGCCATATAAAAGAATAAGATCATGTCATCAGCAGCAACATAGATGGAACTAGAGGTCATCATGTTAAGTGAAATAAGTCAAGCACAAAAAGACATATATCCTATGTTCTCACTCTTATGTGGGAGCTAAAAAAAGGTTATCTCATCGAGCTAGAGAATAAATGATAGGTACCAGAGGCTGGAATGGGTCTGTGGGAGAGGGAATGGAAATCAAGAAATGTTGCTTAATGGGTACAAACATACAGTTACACAGATTAAATAAGTTATAATGTTTGATAGCTGAGTAGGACGACTATAATCAACAATGTATTGTACATTTCAAAATAGCTAGAAGACTTGAGTTGTTCAATGATAAATATTTGAGGTGCCAGACACGCCAAACAGCCTGACTTAATCTTTTTTCAGTCTATCATGTAACAAAATATCACATGGATCCCATGTAAAAAATTTTTTGTATCAATAAAAAATAGTGTTCTGTGTACCTTAGTTGGATAACTTTTGTAATTAATGAAAGAAGATAAATAAGTGAAGGGATTCATGAATTAGAAAATTCAGTATATGAAAATGTGAATAGATTTTATGTAATCCCAATAAAAATTATAAGGTTTCTTTGTAGAAATTGATTCACTGATTCTAAAATTATGTAGAAATGTAAAAGTCTAAGGATAGCCAAAGCAATATTGCAAAGGATTAACATTAAGATATTAAGATGTATTATAAAGCTATTATAACTAAGACAATGTGGTACTGACACAAGGATAGACAGATCATAGAAGGTAGAAAAGACCAGAAGCAGACCCACACATATTTGGCAAACTATAACCTCAATTCATATCAAAGGTAACATATTTGCAGTGCAAGGGAAAAGACCTTTTTGGAAAACTGTGCTGTATTCCTCACCGGAATAGATACCTACTCCAGGTATAAGTTTGCATATCCTGCACACTGTGCTTCTGCCAAGACTACCATCGTGGACTAACAGAATGCCTTATCCATGACCATGATGTTCCACACAGCATTGCCTCTGACGAAGGCACTCACTTTAAAGCTTAAGAAGTGCGGCAGTGGGCTCGTGCTCCTAGAATTCACTGGTTTTACCATGTTCCCCATCATCCTGAAGCAGCTGGATTGACAGACTGGTGGAATGGCCGTTTGAAGTCACAATTAGCTAACTACACAATTAGCCAACTAGCTGACAACACTTTGCAGGGCCGGGGCAAAGTTCTCCAGAAGGCTGTGTATGCCCTGAATCAGCATCCAATATATGGTACTGTTTCTCCCATAGCAAGGATTCACGGGTCCAGGAATCAAGGGGTGGAAGTGAAAGTGGCACCACTCACCATCACCCCTAGTGACCCATTGGCAAAATTCTTGCTTCCTGTTACCCCGACATTGTGTTCTGCTGGCCTAGAGGTCTTAGTTCTAGAGGGAGGAATGCTGCTACTAGGAGACATAATGATTCCATTAAACTGGAAGTTAACATTGTTACCTGGACACTTTGGGCTCCCCCACCTCTAAGTCTACAGGCTAAGAATGGAGTTACAGCGTTGGCTGGGGTGACTGACCTGGACTATCAAGATGAAATCAGTCTACTACTCCACAATGAAAGTAAGGAAGAGTGTGTGTGGAATACAGGAGATCCCTTATTGTGTCTCTTAGTATTATCATGCCCTGTGATTAAGGTCAATGGGAAACTACAACAACCCAGTCCAGGAAGGAGTATAAATAGCCCAGACCCTTCAGGAATGAAGGTTTGGGTCACACCACCAGGTAAAAAACACCATGACTCGCTAAGGTGCTTGTTGAAGGCAAAGGGAATACAGAATGGGTAGTACAAGAAGGTAGTCATCAATACCAGCTGTGACCACTTGACCAGTTGCAGAAAAGAGAACTCTAATTGTCATTAGTATTTGGATTTCCTCCTTATTTTGTTAAGAACTTGTTTGTGCATGTATACATTTGTACTAAGAAAACATCTTCATTTTATTTCCTTTCTTTTTCCTTTATCATGTTACACAAGATTTATTGACTTCATATCAGCATTTAAGTGTTGTTAGCTTTATGTAATAGCATTTAGGTTAAGGATTAGTGCGCTTCCAGTTGTATAAAGGATAGCTGTATTATGTTAGGTGTAATTATAACTTTATTATTGTCTTTTATTGAAGATAATGGATGATTTCAGGAGATATGTATGGGTTCAAGTTGACAAGGGGTGGGCTTGTAATGGTTGAGTGTCAACTTGATTGGATTGAAGAATGCAAAGTATTGTTCCTGGGTTTGTCTGTGAGGGTGTTGCCAGAGGAGATTAACATTTGAGTCAGTGGGCTGGGAGAGGCAGACACACCCTCAATCAGGATGGGACCTATCTAATCAACTGGCAGTATTTATACATGAAAACAATGATCCAATTACCGCTTTTACATTTTAAACCTATTTCCAAAAATCATACAAACATTTAGATTTTCTCGAAGGATTGAGAGCCATTTTAAACAGCAAACCCAATGCAGAAAGTTCTTACATAATGTTTTTGCATCTGAGTATTCAATCCTCATTTTCACACAAGTCATTCACCATTTTTTAAAGATTCTTATTATCAGGAGTAGTAAAATGACTTCCTGTAACTGATTGCCTACTGAAGCATTAAAACATTGTTTTACAAAAATAATAACAATAATCATAATAATATTGCTTTACAAGAGCAAACTGGCTCATAAAATCTCAGAACCTGATGGTCCAGAAAGTTTTACTGTTTTTACAGGTTATACTGATGTTCACTAGTGTGGCACCCTGAAACTACATCTCTCATAGGAGTACGTTTTTTTTCCTTTTCATACATTAAAGCTTGTAGAGCAAAAAGGTCATAGGATATTTGAGTATCTGGGGAAGGCCATGTATTTTTTTTCTCCCATAGGAAAACAGAGAGGAGGAGATATAGACACACACACACACACACACTCTTACATATATATTCACATGTTTCTGTATAATTTCAGATATTTCTAAAAATCAATTCATAGACTCCAATTAAGAACCCAATAACCTGCGTTTTCAGGAGAAATAGTTAGTTTTCCTCTTGCTGCATTGGAATTCTCCATGTGAAGAATGTATTTTGCTAGGAACCCAATGTCAGTAGCCTGCTCAATGCCCGAATTCAATTAATCTGTCAGTCAGTTCAGCTTTTCTCTGGGAAGGTTTTATTATAGTATTCTTTATGGCTGAGAAATTCTCAGATTTCAGTTTTTCATTCCTTTAATTTATTATGATAATACATACAAGTTTCTCTTCTTACCTCTTCTCATTATTAGGACAAAATAACTGGTTGGAAAGGTAAAAGCAAATGAATCATTTGTTTAGCTGCATAATAAGTAGCTGGCATAACTGACTTAGCATGCATCCACCAGATAACTTACGATTTAAATAGTTTTAAATCCTTGACATGTTTATGTTTGGTTGGTTGTTTGAGATAGGGTCTTGCTTTATCCCTGAGGCTGTAGTGCACTGGCATGATCATGACTCACTACAGCCTCTAACTCCTGGGCTCAAGTGATCCTCTCACCTCAGCTTTCCAAACAGTTGGGACTGCAAGTGCATGCAATCACACCTGGCTGTTTTTTTTCTTTTTTTGTAAAGACAAGTTCTTGTTATGTTGCCCAGGCTGGTCTCAAATTCCTGGCCTCAAAGAATCCTCCCACCTCAGCCTCCCAAAACACTGGTAGTTCTTTTTGTTTTTCACCCCCAAAAGGCCTGCACAAGCGGGAGAAGTAGTTCAGTAAAGAAAAGTTAACAGAGATAAATGGAACATTCTAGGCTCAGTTAAAGCAGAAAGCAGAGGCATGGATAATCTGCATTTAATGTGTACTGCATGTTGGGTTTGGCTCAGGAAGAAATCGGAGGTACTGGACTAGGATCTGGTATAAGTGGAAGACAGAGTTAGACAGCAATGGCCGGGCAAAGGTTCTCTGGTCATGCAAAGAGTCGTAAGTTTAAGCTTCCTAATTTATAGCAGTATATTTGCTTATAATACTTGGGGCCCTGTTACAAACATGCCAGTTGCCACCATTTATTGTGGCCATTTATATTTAAGGCACTTTTAAATCATAGTTTCAGTCAATTAAAAATATTTTGCATAATTAACATGCTCTATCTGGGTTTAAGGTTTTGATCTGTGCTCTAATTCTTGATTGTACATGAACCACTTCAAAAGAGTCATGATTGCAGGGGTTGCCGGAATACTCTCAGGTTTGAGCAATTTTCGAATGACTGATTTTTGAATGAGGAGGTTTTCTGACAGTCTTTTCCCTTGCTTCTTATAAACAGTTATTTGTTCACACTGTCCATTTGTATCTAGCATTTACACTGGCTGCTCCTGTGAAAGATTTCCCAAACAGTGTCTCATTCATTTTAATAATTAATGCCCTTTCCTCCTAACCCTTATTTTTCGTCTAGATTTAGGTTATTCATAGTTTGGTGGGAATATGCATGAATGCAATTCTATGTGTCTTAAAACTTCCCATTAAGTGATAAACTTTAGTAACTTCATACTTCTCTCCCAATGCCTTGGTAAGCTATAAAATTGCAACCTTAGTTGATCTGTTTCACCCACTTTCTTTTTCAACTTCTATTTTCTACTTCAGAGGCAACGAAACTTTTACATGTTTTATAAGATGCATTTGAAAAGACAGCAAAACTCAGAGTTCTGGTTGATCTCAACTTTAGACACTGTGGAAATGAAGACCAGTTCTTTCGTCAACAGCCTTTCGTTAGCGTTTGTTACTTGCTTGGAGTTTGGTGAGTACAATGACTTGGAACCAGAAAAAATAGAGGTTAGAGTTTAAACTTTGATACTATGGTACTAACTTACTGCCTTTGGGTGACGCACTTATCATCCTGAAGTCCCATTTTCTTCATTTCTAGGGTGGAAATAATAGCACCTAAATTATGGGGGTTTTGAATAAAGATTACAAATATTCAACACTGTGTCATGCACATTCTGCTCCCTTTTATTGATTTATAGTACATATATATATATGTATGTATCTGTGTGTATAACATATTCTTTTAACTATATATAATAGATATATAATTATATATACTGTCTTCAATTGTAGATATACACAGAGAAAAATATACATGTCATAATTGTGCACCCTAATAAATTTTCATAGATTGAATGTTCTCATGAAACTAGCACCTAGATCAAGAAACTTAATTTTACCAGCACCCCAGAAGTCACTCCTGTACTCCTTGCAAGTTACTACCTGCTATGATCTGACTGTTTGTGTCCCCCAAATTCATATGCTGAAATTCTAACCCCCAAGGTGATGGTACTAGGAGGTGGAGTCTTTGAGAAGTAATTAGGTTATGGGAATGGAATCCTTATGAATGGAAATAGATCCTTTATGAAAGAGGTCTGAGAGAGGCCCCTTAAATTCTTCCCCAACATGAGGTTAGAATGAGAAGGCAGCTTTCTAAGAGGAAGAAAGCCCTTACCAGATAACTAATATGCCGGTGCCTTGATCTTAGACTCCCCAGCCTCCAAAACTGTGAGAAATAACTTTGTTATTTGTAAGCCACCCAGTCTATTTTATTTTTTCTAGCTCCCTAAATGGACTAAGATACTAACCCTCAAAGGTAATATCAGTTTCTTAAACTTGGCATTGTTGACATCTTGGGCCAGGCAATTCTTTGTTGTGGAGTAATGGGACAACAAGGTTGTAGAGATGTTTAGCAGCATCCCTGGTCTCTACCGACTAGAGGCCAGTAGTACCCTCTCTACCAAGTCATGACAATAAATAAAGTTTCTAGATATTGCTGAATATTCCCAGGGGTTAATGCGGTAGTAGACAAAGTTGTCCCCAGTGGAGAATACTAGTATATACTCTTTTTTATGCAACTAGAACCTAAAAGACAAAGGGTGCCCCCTATGTGACTATCACTTAGTCTTGTCCATTTCCTCTCCTCTGTGGTGACTTACCAGCAGTAGCTGCTGTTGAGAGAAACTTCTGAGTACAATCTACTATCGAGTGGGTTCATTGCCCAGTAGTCCTGAAATCCAGGTCATCCCTGGACCTAGAGATGCAAATATATTGCTTCTCAGGCCATTTATCCGTAGCTTTTATTATCCCTTACTAGTGGAAGTACAAATTGGTTCACACACTGTCAAAAACTATTGGCAGTACATCTCCAGTTTGTTTTGAATAATTATTTCTGTCTAGCCTTTACTGAAAAAATATTTGAAGTAACTTGCAGCCTGCATGATATGGTTTGGCTCTGTGTCCCCACCCAAATCTCATATTGAATTGTACTCCCATAATTCCCACATGTTGTGGGAAGGACCTGGTGGGAGATAATTGAATCATGGGAGCAGTTCTCCCATACTGTTCTCATGGTAGTGAATAAGTCTCATGAGATCTGATGGTTTTATCAGTGGTTTCCAGTTTTGCATCTTCCTCATTCTCTTTGCCTGCTGCCATCCATGTAAGACATGACATGTAAGACATAACTTGCTCCTCTTTGCCTTCTACCATGATTTTGAGGTTTCCCCATCCACGTGGAACTGTAAGTCCGATTAAGCCTTTCTTCATAAATTGCCCAGTCTCAGGTATGTGTTTATCAGCAGTGTGAAAATGGACTTATAAGTCAATTGGTACCAGCAGAGTGGGGCACTCCTGAAAAGATACCTGGAAATGTGGAAACAACTTTGGAACTGGGTAACAGGCAGAGGCTGGAACAGTTTGAAGGGCTTAGAAGAAGACAGAAAAATGTGAGAAAGTTTGGAACTTCCTGGAGACTTGTTGAATGGCTTTGACCAAAAGCATGATAGCAATATGGACAATAAAGTACAAGCTGAGGAGGTCTCAGATGGAAATGAGGAATTTGTTAGGAACTGGAGCAAAGGTGACTCTTACTACATTTTAGCAAAGAGACTGGCTGCATTTTACCCCTGCCCTAGGGATTTGTGGAACTTTGAACTTGAGAGGGATTATTTAGAGTATTTGGCCAAAGAAATTTCTAAGCAGCAAAGCATAAGAGGTAACTTGCATGCTGTTAAACGTATTCAGTTTTATAAGGGAAGCAGAGCATAGAAAATTTGCAGTCTGACAATGTGGTGGAAAAGAAAAACTCATATTCTGAGGAGAAATTCAAGTGGGCTGCAGAAATTTGCATAAGTAACAGAGCCAAATGTTAACCCCCAAGACAATGGGGAAAAATCTCTCCAGGGCATGTCAGAGGTCTTCACAGCAGTCCCTCCCATCACAGGCCTGGAGGTCTAGGAGAAAATGGTTTCCTGGGCAGGGCCCAGAGTCATTGTGCTATGTGCAGTCTAGCCACTTGGTGCCCTGCATCCTAGTCACTCCAGCCATGACTAAAAGGGGCAAAGGTACAGCTTGGGCTGTTGCTTCAGAGGGTGGAAGTGCCAAGCCTTGCCAGCATCCACATGGTGTTGAGCATGTGGGTGCACAGAAGCCAAGAATTGAGGTGTGGGAACCACTTCCTAGACTTCAGAAGATATGTAGAAACAACCAGATGTCCAGGCAGAAGTTTGCTGCAGGGGCAGAGCCCTCATCTAGAACCTCTGCTAGGGCAGTGTGGAAGGGAAATGTGGGGTCAGAGCCCTCCCACAGAGTCCCTACTGGGGCACCACCTAGTGTAGTTGTGAGAAGAGGGCCATCATCCTCCAGATCCCAGAATGGTATATCCACCAACAGCTTGCACTGTGTGCCTGGAAAAACCACAGACACTCAATGCCAGCCTGTGAAAGCAGCCAGGAGGTGGGTTGTACCCTGCAAAGTCACAAGGGTGGAGTTGCCCAAGACCATGGGAACCCACCTCTCGCATCAGCGCATGACCCAGATATGAGACATGGAGTCAAAGGAGATCATTTTGGAGCTTTAAGATTTGACTGCCCCACTGGATTTTGGACTTGCATAGGACCTGTAGCCCCTTTGTTTTGGCCAAGTCTCCCCTTTGGAATGGCTGTATTTATCCAAGGTCAGTCCCTGATTGTATCTACGAAGTAACTAACTTTCTTTTGATTTTACAGGCTCATAGGCAGAAGGGGCTTGCCTTGTCTCAAATGAGACTGGACTGTGGACTCTTGAGTTAATGCTGATATGGGTTAAGACTTTGGGGACTGATGGGAAGGCATAATTGGTTTTGAAAGGTGAGAACATGAGATTTGGCAGGGGTCAGGCCCAGAATTATATGGTTTGATTCTGTGTACCCACCCAAATCTCTTCTTAAATTGTACTCCCATAATTCTGTGTGGTGGGAGAGACCCGGTGGGAGATATTTGAATCATAGGAGCAGTTCCCCCATACTGTTCTCATAATAGTTAAGTCTCATGAGATATGACAGTTTTATCAGGGGTTTCCACTTTTGCATCTTCCTCATTCTCTCTTTGCCTGCTGCCATCCATGTAAGACATGACTTGTTCCTCCTTGCCTTCCACCATGATTGTGAGGCTTTCCCAGCCACATGGAACTGCACATTCAATTAAACCTTTCTTTGTAAATTGCCCAGTCTAAGGTATGTCTTTATCAGCAGCATGAAATTGGACTAATACACCACATTAATATATTAACAATTCTGAACATATCAGTGGCAGATGCAGCTGAAAATAAGATGTATATTTCCTTGATCTGTACAAGTTAAGAATTATTATTGTTTTGCAATGAATGTTCTTGCTTATAATTTGTTTTAATCTGATTCCAAATAAGTTATAAGTTCACATATTGTGATTGTTGATGTGTCTCTAAATAAATATAATTTAAGCTTTTTTTCTTGCAATTTTAAAGGAGAAACTTTTTTTTGTTCTGTAGTGCTTTTGACAATCTTAATTTTGCTGATTTTATCCCTCATGGTGTCATTTAATGTTTTCTTTTGTATTATTTTCTGTAAATTGGTAGTTGGAAAGAGGTATCCTTAGATACAGTTTGGATACTTTGTAAATACTATTTCATAGGTGCTGGTGTATCCTACATCAAGAGGCATATAATGTCAATAATTATTAAAGCCTAGATTATTAATTCATTGGTATTACAATACAAAAATATTTTAAATCTAGTATTTCTCCTGTGTTTATTAGCTTAAACTTCAAAAAATGGAATATCCCATTCTACTACTTGGATACATAATGATAAAAATTTTATGAATATCCAAGATTATATCCTTTTATTTATCAGTTTCTAAAATAATTTGTTCAATGGTATCTAAAGTTGATCAACTAGATTTTTATCTCATTAGGAACACAGAAACTTTTAAAAGTATATTTTAAGGTATACTATATATTTTGATATACTTATCTTGAATATATATAGTACATTGATTATTACAGTCTAGTAAATTAGCATATGCATTGTCTCATATAGTTACCTTTTTTTTCCCCTTTGTGGTAAGAGTGCCTAAAATTTATTCTCTTGGCAAATTATAGATATACAATACAATATTTTTAACCATAATCCTAATAATATACATTAGATCTCTAGCCTTATGCATCCTATACAACTGCAACTTTTTACCCTTTGACTGACATCTTTCTTTTCCCCTCTCCCTACTCTCTCCTTCTGCTCTCGCCCCTGGAAACAATGGTTCTACTCTGCCTCTATGTATTCAACTTTTTTAAAGATTCCACATACATATGCTTTATTTCTGTGTCTGAATAATTTCATTTAACATAGTGTCCTTTTGATCTATCCATGTTGTTGCAAATAGTGGTATATCCTTTTTTACAGCTGAATAATATTCCACTGTATATATATACCACAATTTCTTTCTCCATTCACCCACTGATAGACACTTCAATTGTTTCCATATCATGGATAATATGTATAATGCTGCAATGAACATGAGAGTACAGATATTTTGACAAAGGGGTGATTTCATTTCCTTTGGACACATACCTAGACGGGGAATTGCTGAGTTGTGTGGTAGCTCTACTGTTAATTTCTTTAGGAAACGCCATACTGTCTTTCATAATGGCTGCACAATCTACATTCCTTCTAACAGTATAAAAGGGGATTTAAACAATTTCACATTTCAAATTACTGCCATTGTTATCATTATATACATAATTTGTTTTAATTCTTGGTCAATGGAGATCTTTTGAAGTTGGCTTCTGATTCCTTTTGACATAAGCATAGCAGTTTTTAACAGTTTCTTTGATATCTGACAAAGTGTTCCAAAATTTATCTTGCACATATTTTACTGCAGACCTAGAATCAGCCATTTCTTCCAAGGGCCCTGGTTCCTTTAAAGGGAAATTGTATTTCTAGACCACAATATGGGTGCTAGGAGTGCTCAACATTACTTATTTTGTCATTGTTTTCATCTCTTTTCAATAGACAGAAGTAGGCAATATGTTTTGTATGTTCCTGAGAGCACTCCACAGTAGTCTTCAGAGTCATTCTGCTTAGTAGCTGTAGATGTACTGATATGGTTTGGTTGTGTCCCCACCCAAATCTCATCTTGAACTGTAGCTCCTATAATTCTCATGTGTCATGGGAGGGACCTGGTGGGAGATAATTGAATCATGGGGTGGATTTATCCTGTGCTGTTCTTGTGATAGTGAATAAGTCTCGTGAGATCTGATGGTTTTATAAAGGGAAGTTCTCCTGCACATGCTCTCTTGCCTGCCACCATGTAAGATGTGACTCTGCTTTTCCTTTGCCTTCTGCCATAATTTTGAGGCCTCCCCAACCATGCAGAACTGTGAGTCAGTCCATTAAGCCACTTTTTTTCCTTTATAAATTACCCAGTCTTGGGTATTTCTTTATTAGCAGTGTGAGAACAGACTAACATGTGCCAAGCAGTAGATACTTAGTTTTTATTGTTTTACAAATGACACTAAAATGAATTATTTTGCACATATATCTTTTTTTATAATTTTACTAGTCATTCCTCCGAGTAGATTCCTAAAGGATGAATTTTTTGGTCAACAGATAAATTTATGAGAGTTTGCTAGATGTCATTAAAGTTTTCTTCATAGAGCTTTTACAAGTTTGTATTTTCACCAGCTATTTTTGAGAATGTCTATTTTCCCTAGCTTTATCATCCTAGTAGGTTAATGAACTTTTGGATTTTTTTCCAACACGATTGGCAAGAAATTGTACTTTTGTATAGCTTTACTTTGTAGTTTCCTTATTATGAGAGAGTGAATGATTTTTGTATGTAAAAATCCATGGATATTTCTTTTACTATGAATTGTCTATTCATTTCTCTAGCCCATTTATTTTTTATATAGGCATTCTTGTATTTTCTTTATTTTTAGAAACTAACTATATAAGAATATTAACCCTATGTGATTTAAGCTGTAAATATTTTTCAAACTTCATTATTTTTAAACCCTAATAACTGTGCCCCTTGTAAAAAAAAATGTGTTTTTGTTTTAATTTGTATATTTCTTTTCCTATAAAATTATTTTATCTACAGTTTTCCATCTTGCTACTCAATTTTAATTCATTAAGAAGGAAGTTTTCATCATTCATAGGTCATAGAGGAACCTATGTTTTCTATTTATTTTGTTTTGCTCTAATACTTGATTTTCATTTACATCTTTAAATTTCTGTTTTGTTTTCTTCTGTCATGGAGGTTTCTGTCAAAGTCTTATTTTGGTCTTATTTTCTATTACTTAAGTGACCTATTATCCAGTAGTTTTACTAGAAAAACGTCTCCATGTTGATCTTTTTAACTCTCCCAGGTACATAATGTGTCCTTTGAAAATGTAGTTTCAAGTCAATATACAGGATCTGCTGAGTATATTCTAGAAGTAGAAATGCTGAGTCATAGGACACACATACATTCAAGCTTTAGTAGAAATATCTAAACAGTTTTCCAAAGTGGTTATACCTATTTGCATTTCAGCCAGCATCACATGAGAGTTCTGATGGCTCCACATCCTCCCCAACACTTGATATCTCCATTCATTTTGTTCTAACCCTTTGGATACCTGTGCAGTAGTATTTCATTGTGGTTTTAATTTGCCTTTTTCTGATGGCTACAAGAGTTGGGAAATTTTTCCTATTTCCTGACCATTAAGATACTCTTTTTTTTTTTTTTTTTTTTTTGGTGGAGTGTTTATTCAACTATTTTTCCATTTTTTTTTCCCTAAGTGAATCATACTGGTTTCCTTTCATTAACTTGTAGAACTTCTTTACATATAATGCACACATGAATCAAGGTGTTAGAATATTCAAGAGGGAGGTTTTGAGGTCTCTTTGTAAAGGTATTAAAGACTCTCCCTCATGACCTAACTGCCTCCCAAAGGCCCTAACACCAAATACCAAATTGGGGTTAGGTTTTAACATATAAATTCTGGAGGGACACATTCAGTTTATATCAGTATTTAACTTGTGCTATTCTATAGCCTATATTTGTTTTTATCTCATTAAAAAAAGTCTCCCTCTGGCATGCTTCATAACAGACATAATATCACTGTAATAGACATGTAAAAATATATAATTCATAAATAAAACTACAATTATTAGGGGGTACTCAAAACACTCCAACTTCTAAGCATGCACATTTTTTTGAAAGATACAGTAAATCATTGTGTGTTAAATTATGTAAAAGATGTTTGAGTACTAGTTATGTGAAAGAATCAGAATCTTAGAAAACAAAGAATCATTTTCATCTTCTTTATAATAGCCAGTTGTTATCATATGAGGAAAGACAATCAGAATACATGAGAAATTATAAACAACTGCTTTCATATTGTGGATTCTGATGCTGTAGATATCCAGATTTCATATGCAACAGAACACACAAATTACTGAGTTTTCATATCACATTAGCTGAATTGGAAAAACAACGACTATTTAGAGAACAAACATTTGATGGAAATTGGCTCAATATTGCATGCCTTAGTATTTTTCTCCCTTCCTTCACCATTGGTTAAGAGTATAATAAAGAGAACTACATTGTCAATTTCTGGAACTATAAAGTCCAGAATCATTAAAAAATAGAAGTCAAATTGATAAGCAGAAATATTCAGTGAGGTTTAGTTTTGATGTGGTATCTCCTTTTTAGGTCAAAAACTATAGGCTGCACTAAAGAGAGCCCTATTAGTTTCTATTGCTGCTGTAAGGGTGAGAGACATCAGCAAGATGACTGACTAGAGGATACTGGCATTTGTCTCCCTCAACAAGCAATGACCAAGACAACACATAAAAAACTAAAATTCAACTGGAGTGTTGGAGGGAGAGCACTGGAGTGCAGCAAGGGAGTGGTGTGGTCCCTGTGGTGCTCAGAAGTCCAGGATGACAACACGGAAAGGGAATTGAGGGACTTTGCCTCTGCCACTCCTTCTCCTCTGCCAGGATTAGCCCCGAGTTAGGAGGGACTTCCATTTGTGGGGAAAAAGGCAAGACGACTTCAAGCCCCCTTAGGACACCTATGTCCTTCCTAAGGGAGAATGCCAGAGTCCTCACAAGCCCCGAACCTAGTTTGGAGAGCTGCCTAGAATTCATGCAGCTGTAGTGTTCCAGATTAGGACAAGTTTACTGCCTTCCTCCACCTCTCCCTGCCACGTTTTTGTGACTCCAGCTGCTGCAGCATGGTGGAATTTTGAAACTGGAGCCACTGCTGGAATATTCCCTGCTCTAGGAGCCAGCAGCCACTGTACCTCTCTGGCCTTGGGACTCTACTGTCATTTCACTCCATCCTACACAAGTGGCTGCAACACCATGACCCCAGGTGCTCAGAGCCAGAAGTAGGTGTGACTTTGGCCCTGAAAAGCAGGGCCATTAGCCCCAGGCCAGCATACCCATACCTCTGGCCAGAGAAATAGCAAATGTGCCCCCAGCAGATAGGCCCCAAAGGAAGTCAAGCTTCTGCAGAGCCATACTGCTAGCCAGATAAACTTACCAGTGGGCCCAACATTGGTGGTATCAGTCTCAAGCCTGCCAGACAGCCATAAGCCTATACCCTTGGCCAGAGAAACAGCCTGGCAGACTCACCCCTGAGCTGACTGAGCAGCCATAGCCTGCACCCCTGGCTGGAGTAATAGCTTGGCAGTATCAACACAAATGAGTTGGTTCCTGAGCTGGCCAACCCAGGATGTCCATGGGCATGCTCCCAGTCTGAGAAGCAGTTCAGGAAGCTCATCTTTAGCAAAGCTGTGCTATCACTGCCACAAAATCCCATGACCCAGTCCACTGAGAAGCTTGCAAACATTGCTAATGTGTATTACATTATGAAAAAACACTATGGAGACTACACTACTGTGTTCATCTAGGACCAAAGCCAATACACCCCATCCAATGATAGGAATCTTTCCCTGCAAAAACTACCCCAGAAAATTGGAAGAGACAACTGTTTCACCAGATGCATAAGTATTGATATAGAGACACAAGAAACATGAAAAGGCAAGAAAACATGACACCTACAAAGGAATAATCCTCCAGTAACAGACTCCAAAAGAAAATATACAAAATGCCAGAAAATGAATTCAAAATAATCATCTTAAGGAAACTCAACAAGATACAAAAGAATACAGATAAAGGTTCAATAAAATCAGAAAGACAATTCATGATCTGAATGAGAAATACATCAAAGAGATATTATATGTATTTAAAAATAAAACAGGTATTTTAGAGATGAGGAATTGAATAAAATGAAAAACATAATTGAGAACTTCAAGCAGGAAAAAAATTTCAAGACGATTCTTTTGAAATAACCTAGGCAAACAGGAAAAGAATTTTAAAAAATGAGGAGAGCCTGCAGGACTTACAGGACACCATTAAATTTTTTAAAATTGTGTTATGGGAATTCCAGAATGGGAATAGAAGGGAAAAACATAGAAAATATATTTAATGAAATAATACTTGAAAACATTCAAGTCTTGGGAGAGAGGTGGACATTCAGATCCAGGAAGCTCAGAAACCCTCAAACAGATTAAATAAAACAGGTCTTCTGTGAGGTACATAATATTGATATTGTCAAAGGTAAAAGACGAAGGGAGGACTGAGCACAGTGGCTCACGCCTGTAATCCCAGCACTTTGGGAAGACAAAGTGGGAGGATCGCTTGAGCCCAGGAATTCAAGACCAGTCTGGGCAACATAGTGAAATGCCATCTCCACAAGAAAAGAAAAAGAAAAAAAGAACCAGGTGTGGTGGCATGTGCCTGTAGTTTCAGCTACTCAGGAGGCTTAGGTGGGAGGATTAACTGAGCCCGGGAGTTTGAGGCTATGGTGAGCTGTGATCATGCCATTGTACTCCAGCCAAAGTGATACAAGAAAACTTTGTCTCAAAAAAAAAAAAAAAAAAAAAAAAGACAAAGTGAGAATTTTAAAAACAGCAAGAGAAAAACATTAAGTCACATGAAAGGAATCTCCCACTGGACTAACAACAGATTTCTCAACAGAAAAGAATGGAATGAATGAAATGATACGTTCAAAGTGCTAAAATTTAAAAAAAAAGTCAAGAATACTGTACTCAGTAAAGTTATCCCTTGGAAATGAAGGAGAAATTCCCCAGATAAGCAAAAACTAAGGAATTTATCACCACGAGACTGACCTGACAAGAAAAGCTTAAAGGAGTCCTACTTGCAAAAGGGGAAAGATGATAGCTACCATCATGAAAACATGTAAAATTATAAAACTAGTAGATCAAACGAAGGAGAAAAAAGAATCAAACTTTCTTATTACTAGAGAAAGTCACCAAACTGCAAAAATAAACAATAAGAGAGGAAGAAGGGAATAAAGAATATACAAACAACCAGAAAACAATTAATAAATGACAGGAATAAGTCCTTACTTATCAATAACAGCCTTCATTATAAACAGATTAAATTTCACAATTGAAAGATAGACACTGGCTGAATGGATGGAAAAAAAACCAAGACCCAACTACATGCTGCCTATAAGAAACTAAGTTCACCTGTAAAAACACACATAGACTAAAAATGAAGGAATTGAAAAAGATATTTAACACAAATGGAAACCAAAAGTGAAATATACTGTGAGTTAAAAATAGCAAAAAGAGACAAAGAAGAGCATTGCATAATAAAGGGATTAACTTTGCTAGAAGACGTAATTATAAATATGTATACAACCAACATTGAAGCACTCAGATATATAAAGCACATGTTATTAGTTCTTAAGGGATAGTTAGACTCCAAAACAGTAATAGCTGGGGACTTCAATACTTGATTCTCAGCATTAGAAAGATCATCTAGACAGATAATCAATGAAGAAAACATGGAATTTATACTGCAACACAAATGAAATGGTCCTAACAGACCTATACAGAACATTTCACTTCACAGGTGAAGACCATACATTTTTTTTTCTTCAGCACATGAAACATTCTTCAGGATTGACCACATATACCATTTCACGAGGACACAAAGTAAGTTTCAAAAGTTTAAAAATATTGAAATCCTATCAGGTATGTTTTCCGTCCACAATGAAATAAAACTAGAAGTGAAGAAAAGAGGAACATTTGAAGCTATACAAATACATATAAATTAGACAACATGCTCCAAATGACCAGAGGGTCAAGGAGGAAATTCAAGGGGTAATCAAAAAGATTCTTGAAACAAATTAAAATAAACACAATGTACCAAACCTATGGAACACAGGAAAAGCAGTATTAAGAGGCAAATTCACTGCCAAAAAAATACTATATTAAAAAATAGAAAGATTTCAAATAATGAACGTAGTGATAAACCTCAAGAAACTAGAAAAGCAAGAGCAAACCAAACCCCAAATTTGTAGAAGGAAAGAAAACAAAGATCAGAGCAGAGATAAGCAAAACTGTAACTCAAAAAAAAAAATCAACAAAACTAATCATTGTTGTTTTTTTTTTGGAAAAGGCAAAAAAAAAAAAAAAATTCAACAACAATTAAACAGACTAAGAAAAAAGAAAGAAGATCCAAATAAACAAAATCAGAAACAAAAAAGGAGCTGTCACAACTGATCCCACAAGAACACAAGGATCACTGGAGACTATTATGAACACAGACATACCAACAAACTGGTAAATCTAGAAGAAATGGATACATTTCTGGCTACATAATACAAACTACAAGATTAAACCAAGAAGAAATAAAACCTGAACAGACCAAGAACGAGTGGCAAGATTGAATCAATAATAAAAAGTCTCCCATCAAAGCAGAGCCCAGGACTAGACAGTGTCATGATTGAATTCTCCCAAAATTTTAAAAAAGAGCTAATTCCAATTATTCTCAAACTCTTCCAGAATTTGAAGGAAAGGGAATTCTTCCAAACTCATTCTACAAGGCCATGATTACACTTTTACTGAAGTCAGAAAAGGCTAAAACAACATTATCAACAACAAAAATCTACAAACCAATATTCCTAATGAACATACATGCAAATATCCTCAGCAAAATATTATCAAACTGAATCCAACAACACATCAAAATGATTATACACCATCATCAAGTGAGATTTATGCCAGGGATGTAAGGATAGTTCAACATGCATAAATCAGTAAATATGATAGATTACATCAATAGAATGACAGACAAAAACCATATAATCATCTCATCAGTTGCAGAAAAAGCATTTGATAAAATTCAATATCCTTTCATGGTTAAAAATCTTTTCAACAAATTAAGTATAAAAGGAATGTACCACAACACAATGAAGGCCATATATGACAAACTCAAAGTTAAGATCATACAGAACTGGAACAAGACAAGGATTTCCACTCTCACCTCTCTTATTTAACATTACCAGAAGTTCTAGTCAAAGCAATTAGGCAAGAGAAAGAAATAAAGGGGATCTACAGAGGAAAGGAGGAAGTCAAATTGTTCTTCCTTGCAGAAGATATAATCTTACATGAGGAAAAACCTAAAGAGTTCACGCACGCAGAAAAAAACTCTTACAGCTGATAAATTTGGTAAAGTGGCAGGATACAAAAGCAACATACAGAAATCTACACATCAAAAATAAACTAGCTGGAAAAAAAAATCAAGAAAACAATTATACTTACAATAGCTACAAAACTTTTACCTAGTAATAAATGTAGCCACAGAGGTAAAAGATCTCTATAAGGAAAACAATCAAACTGATGAAAAAAAATGGAAAAGAACACAAAAAATGGAAAGACATTCCATTTTTATGGACTGGAAGAATATTGTTAAAATTCACATGCTATCCAAAACAATCTACAAATTTAATGTAATCCCTGTCAAAATACAAATAACATTATTCACAAAAAGAAAACCAAAAAATTCTAGAAATTGCTATAAACCAACAAGACCCTGAATAGCCAAGGCAATCCTGAGCAAAAAGAAAAAAGCCGGAAGCATCACACTACCAGATTTCAAAACATAATACAACGTTATACTAATAAAAACAACATGGTACTGCATAAAAACAGACACGCCAATGGAACAGAACAGAGAACCCAGAAATGAACCCATGCATTTAAAACCAACTGGTTTTTGACAAAGGCACAAAGAACATTCACTGGGGAAAAGACTCTCTTTAATAAATGGTGCTAGGGAAACTGAATATTCACAGGCAGAACAATAAAACTAGAGTCTTATTTCTCTCCTTAAACAAAAATCAATTAAACATGAATCGAAGACTTAAATATCAGGCCTGTAACTATAAAACTACTAGAAGAAAACACAGAGGAAATGCTTTGAAACATTGAAAAATATTTTGTGAATAAGACTTCAAAAGCACTAGCAACAAAAGTAAATACAGACAAATGGGATTATAAAACTGAGACGCTTTTGCACAGCAAAGAAGACAGTCAACAGAGTGAAAATACAACATACAGAATGTGAGAAAATATATGCAAACTACTCATCTGACAAGGGATTAATATCCAAAATATACAAGGAACTCAACTCAACAGCAAAAAGCCTAAATAATCTCATTAAAAAGTGGGCAAAGGACATGAACAGACATTTCTCATAATACATACAAATGGCCAACAAATGTATTTAAAAAACCTCAACATCACTAATCATCAAAGAAATGCAAATAAAAACCACAGTGAAATATCAACAGACTCTAGTTAGAACAGCTATTATCAAAGAGATAAAATATAATAAATGCTGGTGAGGATTTGATAAAGGGGAACTTTTATATACTGTTGGTGGGAATGTAAACTAGTACAGCCATCATGGAAAACAGTATGGATTTTCTTCAAAAAAGTCCAAATAGAACTACCTTATATTACAGCAATCCCACAACTGGAATATAGCCAAAGGAAAGTAAATTAGCATATTGAAGAGATATATGCACCCCCCATGTTTATTGCAGCACTATTCACATAGCCAAAATAAGGAGTCAACCTGTGCCCATCAATATGTGGATGGATAAGGAAAATGTGATATGCATACACAATAGAATACTACTCAACCATAAAAAGAGAATGAAATTCTATCATTTGTGGCAATAGAGATGAGTCTGGGGAATATTAAGTGAAATAAGCCAGGAACATAAAGGTAAATATTACATGTTTTCACCCATGTGCAGAAGCTAAGAAAGTTGATCTCATAGAAGTAGAGCATAGAACAGTGGTTATGACAAGTTAGGAAAAGTGGGGCAAAGGAGAGATAGGAAGAGATTGGTTAAAGGATTCAAAAATATAGCTAGATGAGAAATAAGTTCTAGCATCTTATAGCACTATAGTCTAACTTTAACAATAGTTTATGTTTCATGAAAAGGGGATTTTTTATATTCTCAGCTCAAACAAAGGATAATTGTTTGAGGTGACGGATATGCTTCTCTATCCAGATTTGATCACTATACATTATCAAAACATTACCATGTACCCCATAAATAAGTACAATTATTATGTGTCAGTGAAAGAAACCCACAAAGTTCATGGCTTACAAAAACACAAATATCTCTTGCCATTCTGGAGCAAAGTCCAAAACATCTCACTTGGCTATAATGAAAGGGTTAACAGTGCTGCATTCCTTCTGGAGGCTCTAGGGAACAATTGTTTTTATACCTTTTCCAGCTTCTAAAGGCTACCTTCATTCCTTGGTTCATGGCCTCTTCCTCCTCCTTTAAAATCAGCAACCTTGGGCAGAGTGCTTCTCACTTGACTGTTTCTCTTGGTTGTCTTTTCCAATTTCTTTTTTTTTTTCTTTTCTTTTTTGAGACAGAGCTTCTCCTGTCACCCAGGCTGGAGTGCAGTGGCATGATCTCAGCTCACTGCAACCTCCATCTCTCGGGTTCAAGCGATTCTCTTCCCTCAGCCTCCCCAGTAGCTGGGATCACAGGCAGCCACCACCACGCCTGGCTAATTTTTGTATTTTTAGTAGAGATGGGGTTTCAACATGTTGGTCGGGCTGGTCTCGAACTCCTGATCCACCCGCCTCGACTTCCCAAAGTGCTGGGATTACAGGAGTGAGTCACCGCACCCGGCCATCTCTTTCATTTTTAAGGACTTTTGTGATTATACTGGCCCCACTTGGATAATCCAAGATAAACCCTCTGTATTTTAAAGTCAGCTGATTAGTAACATTAAATCCATGTGCAACCTTTTTCCTCTTTGGCAAGTGACCTAACATGTTCACAGGTTCTGGGTATTACAATGTAGCCATCCTTGGTGAGACATCACTCTGCTTACCTAACACCTACTGGGATTTTCTAATTTAAAAGTTGGCCAGTGTTGGCAGGAGTACATTTCTATATTTTCTGATTTGTAGATTGTCATAAATACTTAGTTGCAATGCAGAATTTCTTATACTTGCATGTGATATAACCCTACATTCACACGTGTATGCACATGCAAACATACACACATAACTGCTCCTACTGTATTCAGAGCATCCCTAAAATCAGTAATAAATGAAGAAACACATCCTATTTATATGGGGAAACATTCTTGTTAAAAGCTGAAATGAAGCATATGTATAAAGAACGACCAACTGGGAATCAAAAATTCTCTGTTCTCAATTTCAATCTGCCCTTTCATAAACTTTCAGGTAAAATATTAGTAATAATAGTACTTGAAAGAACTGTGTAGAGAGTCATGGACATTTATTTATCTCAAAGGTGTTCGCCACCATTAAAACTCCATTTAGGAATCGCAAGATGAACTTGTGGTCATCTTCAGGGGGTGAAGGTTGGAAAGTGGAACATCCTAGTTTAATTTTAATAGACAATGAAATGCTTTTTTGTAGTTGGTTCTGGTCAGGAAGCTCATCTCGGCTGAGAAAAAGCCAGGTTCCAAAGTTCAGATCCTTGATGTCATCACTAACTTTGAGAGGTTGAGTACAAACTTTTGACATACCTTACCTCAGTTTCTCCAGTAAGTATTAATAGGATAAAATATTTTGGAATAGAACTCTAAACATTAGCATAGTGCATAAAATATTTGTATCTCTGGAGATACTGCCTTTGAATTATTTCATTTGGTTCTGTAACAACACTGCCTCAATGTTCAATAAAAGTGGATGTTGAAATTGATCATCAGATAGTTTGGGCTTTTATTTTTTCAATTCTGGGTTTCAATTGTCCATGTTGTATTTGTCTTCTTTTATTTCAGAAAATCACAAATTAGCAATAATTACATAATTCTTTTTGAATAACCACTCAAAAATAGAGCCTAAAACTAAATATTCAATCCCTTTAAATTGATTGGGTTAGATAATTTTCTTTTTGAATTTGGGCCATTATTAGATTGAAGTAATTAATCATCTTAACAGTATACTTACATTTTAACCATAATGTTTCATTATTTTTAACTCACACTAGGAAATTTTGTCAAAACTAGAAATCATTAAGGTAGACATACCAGTTAAGCTGTTAGTTGCAGATGCAAATTTGTATCTTTGCCCAAACTTAAAACAACAACTAGCAATGTTTCTCTTGCTTATGAATTTAATTCTATTGATACCAGTGAGCTGCACAGAACTCAATTGGTTAAGAAGACATTAGGTATGCACATTTGGGGATGCCCATATGCTTTTCAGCAAATATACAACAGGTCAGGCTAATGAGAAGTGTTCGCCTGAGGAATTCATTATATTTATTGATAAGTTTGTCATCTTGACGTGGAGGACTGCATTGTTAGTCATTATTCGCCATGGTGAATCCATGTCCCTAAGGTGAGTCCCCTAAGGTGGACATTAGTTTTGCATTTTAATACTTGGTGAATAAAAGTTCCACTGTTGGCATCCACTTCTGCCACCTACTATCTTTTAGGACATAAATTTCCTTAGACTTAGTTTTGTAGAGAACTTTTTAGTGCTGGACAAAAAGTTAACTTCCTAGCTGTGTAATCTTAAGTCAATTAATCTTACAGAGCCGTGGTTTTCAGATCTGCCAAATAGGGATTCTTATGTGGATAAAAACTAACATGTTCATTTAGATACAAAGAGATGAGAGAAAGACACACACACACACACACACACACACACACACACACACACACACACACACAGGGGGAGGGAGAGAGGGAGAGAGAGGGAGAGAGAGGGAGAGAGGGAGAGAAGGGGAGAGAAGGAGAGAGAGGGAGAGAGAGGGAGAGAGAGGGAGAGGGAGGGAGAGGGAGAGGGGCAGGGAGAGAGAGAGAGAGAGAGAGGGAGAGGGATCAGTTATTGCTCAAGTATATTGATAAAGTGCAAGGCATTTTGATCATTATTAGAATGGATACATTTTGCTTTTATTTAACATAGAGAACATACCACACATACATTCTATCTTTATCTCTTAGTGTTGCTCACTAAAAAGAAAAGTATACAGGTAACAATTTAGGATAATCTATCTTGCTTTATGCATAGATTTTTCACAAATTAAAACCACAGTGAAAAATCACCTCACCTACTCAGCATGACTATTATTAAAACATAAAAAATAACAGATATGGGGGGAGAATGCAGAAAAAAAGGAAACACTATATACTGCTATTGGGACTGTAAATTAGTACAACATCTATGGAAAACAGTACAGAGATTTCCCAAAGAACTAAAAATAGAACTACCATTCAATCCAGCAATCCCACTACTGGGTATCAACCTAAGTGTCCATCAATGGAAGATTAAAGAAAATGTGGCATATATGCACAATGAAATACTTTTTATTCATAAAAAGAATGAAATCATGTCTTTTGTAGCAACATGGATGGAACTGAAGGCCATTAGCTTAAGTGAAACAACTCAGTAACAGAAAGGCAAAGACCACATATTCTCACTTACAAGTGGGAGCTAAACAATGAATGCATAATGGACACAGAGTATGGAATGATAGACGTTGGAGACTGGGAATGGTGGGAGAGGGTGGATAATTACAAATTACTTAATGGGTACAATGTACACTGTTTGGGTGGTGGACACAATAAAAGCCCACACTTCATCATTACTCAATATATCCATTTAACAAAATTGCACTCGTACCCCTTACATTTATACAACTTTTTAAAAAAAGACTCCTATATAACGAAATAATTCTAGGTTATGTATGAAATTTCTTTTCCCTCGGCTTAATTTCAATCAGTGTTTAGATCTAGAAGCCACTGTCCCACCCATTCCCCACCATACCTCCTCCTATTCTCTTACTCCCTTGTACCTGGGGCATCCCTTCCTTACCCACTTGAGTCAGATCTGCGGGGTCCTGGACCACACGTCTTCCTCTTGCTTGATTTTTTTCTGATTATGCTAAAGTACATTTATGAAGATTATCTTTAGAAAGAATACATAGAACATAGAGTATTTGAGCCTTTTTAATGCCAGAAAATATATTTATTTAGTCCTCATACTTATCTATGATTCAAAGGTTAAAATTCAGCGTTAGTTTCAACAATAATTTTTTCCTTGGCGCTCTGAAGATGGTGTGTCCAATGGCTGATGAGAGTTTGACAAACAATCTAATTCTGCTTTCTTTATTTTTGGCAACTTTTTTCTCTTTCTCATTATCTTTTAAAGATAAATTTTCTCTTTATCTTTGGTTTGAAATTTCCTAAAGATTTATCTAGATCCACATCATTCTTTTTCATTTCATTCTGGTTGCCATTCAAGCTAAAGTGAACTCTATCATGCTAAACTATACTATCTAAATCAGGTATAGAAAATTGTTGTCCATTACTTAAGCTATAGTTTCCTTTCTTACATTTTCTCATCTCTTTTACTGAGATGACTATAGACAGAAGTAAGACATCCTTGAATAATCTTTTGTCTTTTTCTTTTCTCTTATATACTTTTTTCTTTTTCTCTACATGCTGGAAAATTTATTTGCCTTTTCTATCAATCTTTCAATCATTTAATTTGATCAAATATATTTTAAATTTCTAAGCTATGTTTTCCACTACAGTCCATTCCTTTAATATCTTCTCAAATCTGAAGATAGAGTGTTTTTTTAAAAAAAGTTTTTGTCTTTCTGAATCATCTATTTCTTTCACATCAGTTCTTTTATCTTGTCTATTCTCCACAAAAGTCAGTGGACCCATTACTGATTCTATTTTGAAATGAATTGTATTGACTGTTCTAGGCAAGAGCTATAGGTTTCCTCTGCTAATGTGTAAGTAGGTCTCCTTCCTAAGAAGTCTGTCTTTCGAAGGAGATCTCTGTCAATGTGAGAGGGATGTGCCACTGGCAGTGTGTGCTTGATACAGAGTGTACAGAAAGTCAGTTCTGGGTCGTGTGTCCTTCCAAATGTTAGAATAAGGAAAGCTTTGTTTTACAGTTGCCAATATCACACTATAAATGTTAATATTAATAACAGCTAACACATAACTTACCAGGTACTGTTCAAAGAACTTCTATTTAATCCCCAAGTGATGTCAATTAGATGGTGGGATATGAGGGATATGAGATATCAGCCTTTATCCTCCTCCCCCACAAAAAAATTATAAAGTCAACCACAAACAGAAAGAGCCTTGGGTGGATTCAAAGACACAGTTAAAACCTTGAAAACTGGAGCCACTGCTGCAGCAGACACAACCCTGTGTCAATTCCTGGAATACCAATACCTCTGCATACACCTGCACTCTCAACCCCAGCTCTGCAGCAGATACACAAGCACTCACACCTGGTACATTGGAGCCCCATTGCAGTGGAGGAATCGGTGCCCTAGATTCTGGAAATGCTATAGCTCTGTGTTTTCCTGTTCTTGAGATGCCAGATTTCTAGTTTCTCCACAAGCACCTGCATCTCACACATTGTTACCAACATGGCAGCAGGGGCACCTGCACCCCAGGCACCAGTGTCAGCACCCCACAGCCATGATTCTTCTATGTGTGCCCGGACTCCAGAATCAGGCATTATGGCTGTGTGAAAACCAGCATGCATCGGAAACTGGTGCCACTGCTACTGCTAGTATGCCTTCAAGGTGAATCTGGCACCAAGAATAATATCCATGGCCAAACTTTCCCACGGGAGAAAAAGGAGATCAGGAGGACTCCAGCGCCTTTCACTGCCAGAGACCCTAATGGCCCTCACTATCACTGCAGATACACTCAGCCTTGGCTGCTGTGTACTCCTGTAATCTTTACAACACTGACTTCAACTGACAGAGCTTCAGATAAACTATAATGCCGCACCTTCAAAGGAGCAAGGATTGCTGAATCTCACCCAGATGGGGTCTGCACAGCCACCAGTAGATGAAGATCTTTCTCTGTCAGAACCATTCCATAAAGTCTGGAAGAAATAACTGCTCTATCAAATGCACAGACATCACTGCAAAGCAACAAGTAATATGAAAGAAAAACAAGAAAACAAGGAAAATAACATAAAGGAAAAGACAAGGAATCCCAAAGGAATACAATAATTTTCCAGCAACTGACCTCAAATAAATGGAGATCTACAAGTTGCCTGACAGAAAATGAAAAGTAATTTACTTTAAGGAAGGTCAAAGAGCTACAAGAGAACAGAGACACAACTCATTGAAATCAGGAAGACAATACACACAAAAAATGAGAAGTTTAGAAGAGTAATCACTAAAAACCACAGAAGTTCTGGAGCTGAAGGGTATAATAAATAAAATAAAAAATGCTACAGAAAGCATCAACAGCAGAATGGATCAAGCAGAAGAAAGACCTAGTGAACTTAAAGACAGTTCATTAAAAATATTCAGTCAGAGGAGAAAAAACAAAAACAATTAAGAACAATGAAGAAAGCCTAAAGGATTTATGGGACACCATTGAGAGAGCTAACATTCACATTACAGAAGTTTTAGAAAGAGGAGAGAGAGAAAAGAAAACAAAATCTATTTAAGGATATAATGGTTTAATATTTTTCATATGCAAATCAATAAATGTGATATACCCCATTAACATAGTGAAGGATAATAATCATATAATCATTTCAATAGGTACAGAAGGAACATTTGAGAAAATTTGCCATCTTTTACAATAAAAATTCTTATCAAACTAGATATAGAAAGAATGGACTTTATTGTTTAACACAATAAAGGCCATATATGACAAGCCCATAGCTAAAATCATAATAAAAAGCTGAAAGTTTATCTCCTCATATCAAGACAAGACAAGGATGCCCATTCTTGCCATTTCTACTCAACATAGTACTGGAAGTCTTAGCCAGGTCGAATAGGCAAGCAATAGAAATAAAAGACATCCACATTGGAAAGGAAGAGGTTGTTTCCATTTGCAGATGACATAATCCTATATATAATGCTCTAATGACTCAATCAAAAAAATGTGAAAACTGATAAATTCAGTAAAATTGCAAGTTGTGAAATCAACATACAAAAATCAGTTGTAATTCTATACACTAATAATTAACTATTTGAAAAAAATTAATACTTTCACAATATCAAAAAGAAATCCTTAAAAAATAAATTTAATCAAGAACATGAGCTTTCTGTACACTGAAAACTATAAAACAATGATGAGAGAAATTGACAGATGATACAAATAAATGGAAAGATATACTGTGTTCAAGGATCAAAAGAATATTGTCAAAATGGCTATACAACTCAAAGTGATCTACAGAATCAATGCAATGTCTATCAAATTTCCAACAGCATTTTTCACAGAAATAAAAAACAAGTCATAAATTTGTATGCAAGCACAAAACGTTCTAAATAGCTGAAGTCACTTGAGCAAGAATAAGAGTTGAAGGCTTCTCAATTTTAAATTATACTGCAAAGCTATAGTAATTGAAATGATATGGTACTAGCATAAAGAGAGACACGTGGACCAATGGAACATAATAGAAAGCCCATATATAAACCTACACATGTGATCAACTAGTCTCTGAGGAAGAATTCACTGGGTATACACAATGGGAAATGATAGTCTCTTTAATCAAAGGAGCTAGGAAAACTGGCCATCTGCATGCAAAACAATGACATTGAATCATTATCTTATGCCATACACAAACATCAACTTAAAATGAATTAAAGATTTAAACGTAAGACCTAAAACTGTAAAATGTCTCAAAGACAACATCAGGGGAAGCCCCATGACACTGAACTTGGCAATGAATTTTGGCTAAGACACCAAAAACACAGGCAACTAAAAGTAGGATTAAACAACTTAAAATCAAACAAGCTAAATTAAGCAAAATTAATTATAATTAAATAAACATAATTAAACTACAACAAACTAAAAAGTTTCTACACAGAAAAGGAAACAATCAACGAAAAGAAAAGGTAATCCACAGAATGGGAGAAAATATTTGTTAACCTTATATCTGATAATAAGTTAATATTCAAAATATATGAGGAATTCATACAATTCAATTGTATGAGTCGCAAAGAAATGCAAGTAATCTGATTTAAAAATGAAAACAGAACCTGAATAGACATTTTTTCCACAGAAGACAAGCAAATGGCCATGAAGTATATAAAAAAGTACTTAACATCAATAATCATCTGGGAAATGCAAATCAAAACCACAATGAGATAACACCTGACACCTGCTAGAATGACTGTTAGCAAGAAGTCAAAAGATACCAAATGTTGATAAGGATGTGGAGCAACCTTATACATTGTTGGTGGGTATATAAACTGGTACAACCATTATGGAGACCAGTATGGAGGTTTCAAGAAATTACAAATATAACCACCATGTAATCTAGGAATCCTACATGTGAGTATATATCCAAAGGAAATGAAATGTTTGTTGAAGAGATATCTGCCCTCTCTTGTTCACTGACACATTCTTCATAATAGCCAAGATATGGAAACAACGTGTTTCTTGACAGATAAATGGATAAACTGTTATACACACACACACACACACACGTAATTGAATATTAGTCAGCCTTAGAAAATAAGAAAATTCTGTCACTTGCAATAACATAGATAAACCTGGAGGACTTTATGCAAAGTAAAATAAGCCAGACATGCAAAGATAAATATTGTATGATCTCACTTATATGTAGACTCTAAAAAACTCAAATTCATAGAAACAGAGTAGAATGATAGTTACCAAGGTTGTGTGTGGTGGAGTTGGTGGGAGTGGAGGATATGTTGGTGAAAGGGAACAAACTTTCACTTATAAAAGGAATACCTTCTGGAGACCTAATGTACAGCATGCTGACTACAGTTGCTACAAATAGATTGTAAACTTGAAATTTGTTAAGAAAATAGATTTTAAGTAGCCTCAACACACATCCAGGAAAGGCAACTGTGTGAAATTATGGATATGTTAATTAACCTAATTGTGGGGATCACTTCACAATGTATATCAAAACATCACATTGTATATCTTGAATATATATATATAGTATTTACGTTTTAATTATACCTCACTGAAGCTAAATAATTATTTAGTCCCCAAAACAAATATGTGAGGTAATGTGATTATTTCCCATTTTGCAGATGAGGAAACTGAGGCACAGATGGTTAAGGAAATTGCCCAAGGTCACACAGTTGGTAAGTAACAGAGCTGACCCCTGAATGCAGCCAGTCTGGCCTGGTGCCCTTGACAATTACATACTCTGCCTTGACTTTCTTCAGGTATTTCACTGATGTTCTTGAAAGAAAAGTCTTCTGGTTTTTTGTACTGAGACCATACTGTCTATGTGCCTCCGTAAAAACTGTGACTCTCCCTGTTCTCATGCTGCCAACTACAAGCTGAGCTTTTTGAAGATTGGCAAGGACAAAGCAGCTCCATTTTCTACTCTTCCGGTGTGATCTCTAATTTGGCACCACCCCTCCTGGGACACTACCATGTTCCATTAATCCATGCACTTCTCTATAGCTCTTGTGTAGGATGATTCTTCCTTCACTTTCTTCCACTCCCTTAATTCACATGGATTTATTCTCTCTTGTGTCATCCTTTCATTTTTATCGGTCCCCCATAACAGAAGGGCCATCCTACCATGTTCAATTAACCATATTTAAGAGACTCAAGCACAAGTTGTAGCCCCTATTCACATATTTACCTTCTCAAATGTTTTTAAGCAATCTGTGTTAATTAACATCCTAACATCATCTTTCTAAATTAGTGATTAACTTTGATTTATCCAACTTAGTCTAGTGATAAAGATAGGAACTTATTTTATTGTTTTCCATATGTCTAAACTTAAAAATGTACTTTGTCATATATAAAAGCCTAGGCATAATAACATGTATGAAGGCACTTGAGGTTTTATTTTGAAAGGCTCTTATTGGGAGAGTATATCCAATTTCCACAAGTTTACTCCGTAATTTTCCAATACTAACCTTGACATAAGCATGGAGTGAGTCTTGAACACCTAAGACAAGTGAAGGTCTCTTTGTAAAGATGTTACCATTTTGCTTTGTAAATGTCTCACAATTTTGGTTGAAAAGCTTAATGCTAGGTACATTTCTCAGGTTCTAGAAATGGGTTCTAATAATCTATTAAATATTGACACTTCAAACTGTAAACTTCCTTATTATTAGCTGAATGTGAAGCAATGGTCAGTTCTCAGACATTTCAAGTAACTGAATACTATTTTTTTCTATGACAGAAGTAGCAGTAGAGGTTTAAGCAGAAACTTTACTGAAAGTCAATGCTACCTCTTTGCATTTATCAATGCCAGTCTTGCTCTGCATATTTTTTTGGTATTCGCCATGCATTGTTAACGGTGATTGTCATATAATTAAATCACTGCTCATCACAAGAGTCTGTTTTTATGCTGAGATAAGCATCAGAAGCATGCTGTAGGACCCCCAGATCAATAAAGATGTTCCCAGTAGGATTACAAAGAGGCTGGGGTTGAGGAGGGCACCAGAATTAATTAGGACTGATTTCTCTTTTTCTTTCTACTTTCAATATATTTTTAATTGTTTTTCCATTTTCAGTGGGCTCTACTACCCTCTTCTTTTTTTCTAATTCTATAGTGATGCTCAGACACTTCTGTCCAGAGGTCTGTGGGAGCTGAATGTTCAATCCCATCTACTTTTTCAGTTGTATCCCCAAACTGCAACTTCATTTAGTCCCAGTGATCTCTAGGTTTTATCATTTTCAAAGATACTTTGGAACTAGTGGTGACCATTTCCCAAAGCTATGTGAATATTGAAATGCTAGCTTTGAACTGCAGGTGGACTTCTTGCTTCAGTTGGCATGCTCATGAAAAAATTATAGTACCTGGTTTCTAGAGGTATCAGTGTATTCTAAAATGAAACAAAATCTAAATCAAACTCAAATTTAAAAATCCTTTTGTTCTTCAATCAACTGTGTAAACAATCTGGTGAGGGATATGCGAAAGAAGAAGAAAAACACATACTAAGTTTGGAGTCTACAAGCATCATATCCTAAGAGATGTATCCCCATGCAGAAGGAGCTGCATGACATAAGATGACCAATACTCCCAAATTCAAGGATTATTAACATTCCTGGATGCAGAAATAAAGACTAGAAACTAGTGAGGCCACAGCTACAAGAAATAGTGATGGTAGGGAAAGAGACATTGTGTCCAAAGAGTAAGAGGGAATAGAAACATTTCTAAGCATTGAGAAATAGATTTTTCCGAAAAGCAGAAAAGAATATTAATTATTCCAAAAACAGGCAGGAGAAAGTGATCTACTAATGCTGACACAAAATGACCACATTGTAAGATCCCATTATCAGGTGTACCCAGTCACAGCTGGGCTGTCACAAAGCAGTAAGTGATAGGAGGGCAATGTTGGTGTTTCTTGCCCCCATGAGTTTGATAATTAAATCACCCATTCATTCTTTCATTCAACATACACTTACTGAATGCCTACTCTTAGGGTTTGATGGGATTTTAAAAGGCCAGAATAATTCCTTGTTGACCTGAGTTCAGAAACAACCAGGAGGTAAATTCAAACTAATGGGGATGAAAATACATCTTTGTTACTGCTATTGAAAAATAAGGACAAGTGGGCTTCCTAATACTCAACTGTGGGATGAGACTTATTCAGCCAGGCACAGTGAGTGTTGACTACCACAAGCCTCACCTTCAGGGAGCATAACCTGCTGCTGTAAGACTCAGGGCAAAGAGGTGCAGAGAAAAACGCCTACTTCAAAGAGAAAGTGAGGGAGTGGGACTGAGAATGCTTGCCTACTTCCTTCTGCATGAGGTGGTGAGTTGATGGGGGCACTGAAGGTAGGTCATCAGGGTCACCTCTAGCATCACTTCCTTCATAGCAGCTTCTTGAGTAGTAGCCCATGGCAAAGGACCCTTCCTAATAGGAGACACACACATATATATTCCTGGCAGGCAGAAACCAGATAGAGTCAATGCCTTCAAAAAACTTACCATCCAGTATTAGAAACAGAGCACTATACCAGTAATAATAATATGTGACCAACTTTCTTTTCCAGTAAGTGGAGCATCTTGAACTTGGTAGGGGCTACAGCCCTTGGACCTCTGAAGTTTCACTGAAAACTCAATTCGCAAAAGGCAGATTAATAGGTGACACAAATTTTTTTAATGTGTATACACAGGAGCCTTCAGAATGAAGACAATAAGGCATAGAAGCTTATATACCATCTTGAGGTTATAGAAAGAATGTGGGCTCAGAGCATGGCCCCAAACAGGTTGTGCTGGTAATTCAGGTTTAGTGGCAAGACAGGTTATGAGAGGGAGAAAGGAAGAGGCCTGTCTAGCTAAGGTGGTCTTGTTATGTAGACGAAGCCTCATTGGTAGCAGTCCTCCAAGAGAACAGAAGGTATAGGCAGCAAATGTCTCTTATCAGACCTTTAAAGGTATCAGACTCAGTAAATCTCTCCTACACCAAGAAATGCTGAGAAAGGAAAGTCCTGGTTGCATTAATGATGATTCTTTATGGATGTAAATTTTCCCCACTTCGGTCTGCTGGCTCTGCGGCAGCCATTTCCAAATGTGTCAAATAAAATATATTTTGGGGTAAAATATTTTGATTTCCCTCAACTACATGGTAAGTATCTGGCCCCAACCTAGCTTTCCAGTCCTATGTATCACTACTGTCTCAGAAATTTGGATTTCAGTCACATTCCACTACTCTTCAATCCTAAGTACATACACTTGCCTTGACCTTTTTCTCCCAGTGTCAAATTGTCTCCATTTTTCAGTGCTTTTCCATGTCGCATCTGTTTAAGAAAGTTATTTTTCTTTTTATTTATTTTTTTGAGATGGAGTCTCGCCCTGTTGCCCAGGCTGGAGTGCAGTGGTGCGATCTCAGCTCACTGCAAGCTCTGCCTCCTGGGTTCATCCCATTCTCCTGCCTCAGCCTCCTGAGTAACTGGGATTACAAGCACCCACTACCATGCCCAGCTAATTTTTTTTATTTTTAGTAGAGATGGGGTTTCACCATGTTACCCAGGATTGTCTCAATCTCCTGACCTTGTGATCTGCCTGCCTCAGCCTCCCAAAGAGCTGGGATTACAGGCTATTTTTTTAAATTTTTTTTTTTGGGGGGCAGAGTCTTGCTCTATTGCCCATGATGGAGTGCAGTGGCTGATCTCGGCTCACTGCAACCTCCACCTCCCGCGTTCTAGGGATTCTTCTGCCTCAGCCTCCTGAGTAGCTGGGATTATAGGTGCACACCATGCCTGGCTAGTTCTTGTATTTTTAGTAGAGACGAGGTTTCACCATTTTGGCCAGGCTGGTCTCGAAATCCTGACCTTGTGATCCACCCGCCTGGGCCTCCCTAAGTGCTGGGATTACAGGCGGGAGCCACTGCTCCCAGCCAAGAAACAGTTTTTGATCCCCATGACTATGCATAACTTTTCTTGCTTTTAAGTTTGTATATACCTTAGTTCCATTCTGATGTTGGTTGTGTTAGCAATGGTGCTGAACCTGTACAAGTTTGCAGCAACTTAAATCTTGCCTCCTCAGAGGAAAGAATTTGTCCAAGGGACATAAGGAAGAGTGAGAGACCAAAGCAAGTTTTAGAGCAGGAGTGAGAGTATTAAAAATCTTTACAGCGGGGTGAAAGGAAGTAAAGCACCCTTGGAAGAGGGCCAATCGGGCGACGTGAGAGATCAAATGCACTGTTTGACTTTGACTTGGTGTTTTATATGTTTGCTTACTTATGGGGTGCATTACTTCTCCCCTGATTCTTCCCTCGGGGTGGACTGTCCACTTGTGCAGTGACCTGCCACCATTTTGGAGGGGCCACATGCATAGTGTGTTGACTGAAATCATACACATGCTCATTTGAGGCATTTTCCCTTACCAGTTGAGGGTTCCTAGAGGAAGGTTATATGCCTGTTAAACTCTGCCATTTTGCCCCTTAGTGAACATGCTTGCACCTTCACACAACTCCTGAGATCTTGTCGGGAAGCTGCCGATCACCAGCTTCAGGTGTTTATTTGGAGACTGCATTTCCCTGGTGCCAGCTGCAACCAATCATTGTTTTAGAGAGAAAGTTTAACAACTGCATGACCATCACCTGAGGGTCGCCTGACATTCCTGGAGGGGGGCCGTGGGGGTGGGGGGGGGCTTTCCTGCCCTGCTCATGTCTGCCTAACTACTTACTCTGCTCTAACAGTTGTAACCTTCTCCACTCTATCAGAAGAATGTGCATGACCATTTCATCCCTTCTTGAACTGTGGCATTCTCATCTCTAAATGTTGCCTAAGATCTGACTCAAAGGCCTTGCACATGGACATACAATAAGTATGTTAAATGGAAAGAAGCACTCCAAAAAGTGAGCATTGCCTAGATGTATTTCCTTCATTTATATCCATTTGTTCATTTGGTTGGTTATTCAGTCAAAATTTATGAGAGGCCACTATGTGCCACGTGTTGTTTCTAAATATGATGAAAACAAACAGGAAGTACAACGTAGTTCTGCTGTAGTTGCCTGATGGGCTATTCCTGCACACTGAATAGACAAAACCTATTCACTGAGACTGTGGTATTGCAGTAAAGAAACAGTTTAATTAACACAAGGCTAGCCTGGTAAAAGATAAAGGTGTTACTCAAATCAATTTCCCTGAAGTCTTGGAGGGAGGTTAGGGTTTTTCAAGGATAGTTTCGTTGGCAGGGAACTAAATGAGTGCTGCTAATTGGTTGGGGATACAATCATAGGGGTGTGGAAAACGGTCTTCCTGAGCTGTCTGCCTCTGGGTGGGGCCACAGGACCCCTTGAGTCATGAGTTCAGAGTCCAGGTGAGGCCAGTCAATTGCCAGAATGAAAAAGTCTCGAAAAAACCTAAAAGACCAATCTTAAGTTCTATGATATTGATGTTATCTACAGAAGCATTTGGGAAAGTCACAAATCTCATGACCTCTGGCCACATGGCTCCTGAGCAGTAAGGGATTATAGAAACTATGCCTACATTTTATCATAATTCAAGCCACTCCCATAATCCTAATTTTGTGGTTTTATTAATTTTCCATCCCTGAGGAAGGAAAAAGTTAGTTTTAGGGAGGGACTATTATCCTTGCCTAAGTAGTTTATGTTAAGCTATAAACTAAATAAACTATAAACTAAATTTATATAAACTATAAACTAAATTTAGTTAATATAAACTATATAGTTTATATAAACTATAAACTAAATTTCTCTCATGGTAAGGTTGGCCTATGCCCAGGAATGTGTGAAGATAGCTAGCTTGTGAGGCTAGAAGCAAGATGGAACGCGCCATATTAGATTTCTCTGTCATAATCTTTGCAAAGGCCATTTCACTATCTTTAACATAGGAAAATTGAAAACAGTATCTAATACTTTGTAATCATATCTGACATTTATTAATAGTATTAAATGACTTGGAATTAAGGTAATAATGACACTCTTCATAGAACCCCAAATACGGGGTAAACAAGTAAAAGGAAGTTGGACCTAGGGCTCCTCTCCTTTTGTGACTGGGCAGAGTCCAACCAGTTTCTCACCCCTTCTCCTACTTAGATCTCTATAAATCCAGAGAAGGAGGCATATAACTCTATAGCCAGAACAACTTCCCTAAACCCTGTACTGGCCTCGCTTCTCCATGCAGAACTTCAAAAGTGCCATTTATCATTTAAAGGCATTTAAATCTGGAAGATGGCAGATTGTTGTCAAAAAGAATTCAAATTTTCTGTAAAGTTCTATGAGAATATAGAATTTCATTATTTTTTTTCGCTGCAGTCTTCCCATCATCCCCTTGTAGGCTCAATTTTCTCTGCATTTTGTGTTTTTCATAAAACAAAACATTTTCCCTTCATAGTAGAAGCTATAAATGACCTTCATTCTGTTTATTGCCTCTCCAGCTTGTATTAAGACTTCGAGCTCTGCAGAGGGATTTCTAAAGGCCACAGGCCTCAAAACCTGCCAACCTATCAATTTAGCTGGGAGAAAAAATAAGTTAGTGTGCCTCTCCCATGCTTGAGATTGTATTTGTACCTAACCTTCAGCACAGAGCACACTGTTCACTGAGAGATCTATTTTTATACTTTAGATCAACTGTCTCTTTCCTGTCCCCGTCTCAGCCTTCTCCCGTGCTTGCTTTTGTCCCTTAAGTTGGAATTGTAAGCCCCCTTTTTCTCCAAGGACTAGAATATATAATGTTGAAAGCAAGCCACTTTAGCTCACAAGTACCCTGTAGTGGTTTGGGAGGTCACTTTCAGTGTAATGAGGTCTTGCTGCCACTAGGGCCCAAAAGAAAATTACAAGGAGACCAAGTATATCCTTGGAAACTCTTTAACTTCAGATGGGACCTTCTCCCAGTCAAACAGTTTATTGATTTTGTTTGCCCATAATGATTCACAGTTCTTAAAATTTTGATGAATTGAAAAATACGACCCCTTCATTCTTTCTTCTACCTGTGCAATGTTCCTGTTTATTTCTACTGATAATGCGAACTGGTTGGTTGTTCCAAATGACTGGGAATATAAAATTGTTTGTGTACACATTACTCTGGAAAAAAAAGCAGCCCTCCTTCCTCAACTCCATGGGTCCAGTGAGATTGTCAAGCAAAGGGCCCAACCCAGCCACAAGGTTAGTTGCATGATCTAGGCTCAGCTATCCTAATGTATCAAACTCTTAGCTACAGTTGTTGGGTCAGTATAAGCAAGTGCCCCAACAAGAGAAGTCTTTCCTAGGTTTCATACACAGAGATTATAAAGAGCTGTTAGATTTTATCTCAGTTTGTTAGGCTGGAAGAAGCTACTGGCTGTCAGCTATCTTGTCTGCCAAGTGGACAAAATCAGCATGAAAAATAAAATCCAAGAGAGACAAAAACTGAGATGTGAGTTCCTGGACCGACCTGGGACTGAAGCAAGAACTATCCAGAGATATCCCAATTAACTGATCCAATAACTTTCCTTTCTGCATATTTACATGATGTTGGGCTTCTATCACTACAATAGAAATCCCCTCTCGTATTTTATACTGCAAAGAAATACTTTCTTCTAATTTACAGGTCTTTGATTTACATGTAGTATCAAATATTTATTCTTGTTGGCAGGATATTTCTATTTCTTCTAATTTTGTCTTTATGGTCTTTGCCCATATTTGACAATTTTTTGTTTTGTAATAACTTTTTATATATTTGGGATACTACCTCCTTTTCTGTCATATAGGTAGCAAATATTGTTGCCCAGATTGTCATTTGTCTTTTGCCTTCGACAGGAAAACAGACAAATGTTTTTCTTAGGCATTCTGCTTTTGGCATTATGCTTTAAAAACACTCCCTACTCCAAGATTATTTTTAAAAACTCAGTATTCAAAATAAAATTTAAAAATCAATATCATTCTTCTGTACTGGGCATTCAGAAAAGCAAATAGAAAATAAGATTCCTTTGAAATAACAGTAAAAGCTGTAAAGTCACTGGAGTTTAACCTAACAAGGAACGCACAAGTATTTATGGAGGGAATCTTAAAACAATTACACAGTACATAAAGGAAGACTTGATTAAATGAAGAGATATGCTATATTCTCTGATGGAATAACTTAATAATGAACTTAATATTACAAAATGCTATGTATTCTACAAAGGGCACCCCCATGTATTTACCTGTAAACTTTTCATTAACCCTAAGTAGTAATATTATTAAGAACATTATCATAGGTGCTTGTCGGGGTTGCAGGGTACAAAGTCAGAAAGGTAGAGTAGTAGTAATGCTAGGGAGAAAATCAAATGCAAAGACTAAAGGGCATGTTATACTGACCAATGAACAATACTGAGCCATGAGCTGGAAGTATTTTGTATTGTGTCTGTTTCTAAGGTCCAACAGCAAAGAAAGAATATCAACCTATATCACCTTCTAGTACTTTTTTTTTTTTTTTTTTGAGATGGAGTCTTGCTCTGTTGCCAGGCTGGAGTGCAGTGGTGCGATCTCATCTCACTGCAACCTCCGCCTCCTGTTTTCAAGCTATTCCCCTGCCTCAACCTCCCAATTAGCTGGGACTACAAGCGCGCACCACCAAACCTGGCTAATTTTTTGTATTTTAGTACAGACAGGGCTTCACCATGTTGGCCAGGATGGTCTCGATCTCCTGACCTTGTGATTCACCCACCTTGGTCTCCCAAAGTGATCATCTTCTAGTACTTTTAACGCTTTATTTTTATCTGTAAGTTGTGGGAAAGGTATTGACCTTATTGTTTTCTCTCTCACCACTCAAAATATTGAGCCTATTACCTGATTAAATTAATGTATCCATTATAGATGTTTCATGGGTAATCTGTTCTTTCTCACTATTTTAAATTGCCAATAAAAACATATATGGACCTATTCCTGGATTTTTGGTGTGTATGTTTATGGCATGAACAGTCTGCCTTTTCTTATACCCATGGAAAACTATTTAAATTATATTACCTTTATATAGGTCTTCTGACTTCCTACTCACTCAACCACCGAGTCTCATGAATTCTACCTTTAAAATATTTCTCAAATCCTTCCACTTTTAATTTCCAGTGTCCCTAGCCTGGTTAATCACAGTACTGCATAGCTCATATTTAATCTCCCTATGTTCATTCTTAATTCATTCCAAACAATTATTCACACAATAAAAAAATTAACTGGAACCATTAGTTTATGTTACTTCCCTGCTCAGAACTTATAGGAAAATTTCCCTGTACTTAGATAAAATCAATTCAATTTTGCAAGATCTGCCTGTGGCCACTTCATGCATGTCTCTCTCTTCTCACCCTACATCTCTCTCTGGCATCTATCCTTTGTCCATACTAGGCTCCTTTGTTTCTTGACTGTGGCAAGATCTTCGTGGATCTTCCTAGGGGCCTTCACACCTATTTCTCTTCTACTGGGAACTGTGTTACCCTTCCTATCCTGATTCCAGTTTGAAGGTCACTCCCCTAAGCAAATGGGTGCTGGTGTGTGGCACACAGGTCCAGTGACATTTGTGTGGCATCAATGTGTGTGGTGTCCTCTAATTGGGGCAGATAACTCAGATTACCAGACAATGCTTCTCCATAACCTGTAGCTTATTAGAAAACACTTATTATCATTGGTAATTATTTATGTTTGTTATTACTCTTTAATATCCTTCTCTTCTGCTGGATTGTAAGCTCCCTGAGGGGAGGATCTGTGTCTATTCACCTCGACCTCTGCTATAAGCAGGGTGTACAATATAAGTTCTCAAGTATTTCCTTCATTAATGGCTACTATCTGGCTGGTCACGTTGTCTACTATCAATTTTGATTTTAAAAAGTCTCAACTATCTAAATCAGCTTACTCTTCTACATACACTTCAGGAATTTTTTTTTCATGCTCTAAAAATATCCCACTGGGACTTCATTACATTCATAAATTATTTTGGGACAACTCGCTATCTTCACAACATTAACTCTCTTAACATGTGTCATGATATAACAATACTTTATATTTTATTTACATAGGTTCTACATACTTCCTGTAAGGACTATTCCCACTTATTTTATGTTTTTGGTTGCAACTGGGTACAATAGTTTGGAAAGAGAGGGATGTTTTCTTTTTCTATTTTAGAAGTATATATAATACAGGGAGTTACTGGTATTTTACATATAGTTTTCAATCAGCATATATACTTAAGTAAGTTATTTTAATCAGATCTTACTGAATTTTCTAGGTAGGCAATCATATGACTAAAAAGACCATTTTCCTTTATCCCTTTCATTATTAAAGCTATTGTTTAATTGTATTTTATTTCATCAGTAATTAATATTTTCATTATAATTTAAATATGATATAAATATAATATAAATATATAAATTTTATACTTTATGTATGATATATATTTTATAAAAATATAACATAATATAAATATAAACCTTTAGGTTTAAAATTTAATTTTTTATCACTAAGCATGATGCAGTTACTAGACTGGAATATATTTATTATCATGTTAAAAAAGAATTTTTATCTTCTTTTACTAAGTTTTCTATAAAAGTGGTATTTGATTTTATCAGATGTATTTGACTCTCTAACACGATGAACTATAAGAAATATGATTGGGAAAACAATGCTGTGAGTTCAAATCCGAGCACCATCAGGAGCACTTGCCCCACCTTTGACAATGAACTTGAAGTATTGACCTCATTGACTTTTCAAGGCCTACAAGTCCTTCAAGGACTTTCAAGGAACTTTGCAAGTTCCTTGGTCTATTGGTTGCTTTACCATCCACTGCTCTCTTCATTATAAATTTTCTCTGACTCTGCCACAGTTTAGGAAGGGGCTGTTTCTTAGGTGTTCATTTTTAAAATAAAATGAGCCAAAGAAAATAGTGTTAAGTTCCACATATCAGGGATTCTTAGCCTCATTATTTTTTTTCCTGATATACAAATATATCTTCCAATTTGCACCATTCTTTAAGCCATTGTAGAATTAAATAAGGATGTTTCCATGAAAAGTAAATAATTTAGTTTTATGTTACTTTTTGTGAGTCTGCTCAATGTGGGTTAAAAACTCCTTCCGAAAATTATTTGGAGAGTTATCCTTTTGTGATCATTTTTAGGAAACTGAAACTCTTGTTGCTTATTATGAAAAGACTTCTGATTGCATGTGTATGTACACTTTGAAGATAAAATAAAATGCAAGAGCCATTCTATAACAGAGCAATATCTCCCCAACCTTAGGTGCCTAAATGAAGTTGTAAGAGTCATAGACACCAGATGACTGCCATCATCTGGAGCTGTATGGACCTAACCTTCTCTCCTTCCCACTCCCTGAGAAACTGGCAACGTTCTCCTCATCCTTGAGTATCTGTCATCCCAGTGGCCACCACAAACTCATTCCTCACTTTCACAAAACTGATTTCTGTTTATGGAGCAGCTGGCAGGAACATTCCAAGGCCAGGCACTCCCTGAGAAGCAAGCCTGCTTCTCTCAGCTGTCAGCAGCTTTTAGAAATAACACCCTCCTCTGAGGAAGTCAGAATAGCAACAGGAAAAGAAGTAAAACCTATTATAAAACAGTTGTCCAAAAACTTGGGCACGGCGCGGGGTAGAGATCGATACGCTGTGAAGGTTAAATCTATTTTCACACTGTGTTCTATTTCACAGTTTAATGGTGTTTTAATGTGTCTGTCACTGAGCCCCTACATGTTATGCAGGTAGAGCCTCTACAAAGGAGAAAGAACCCGGCTTTTCAAGCTTTGCTGTAACATCTTATTTACCAGCAGCGATCTGACAATTTCTTTTCCCTTCTAGAGAGACAGCAGGCCTGTCTCTTCCCTCAACCCCTCTGGCTCTCCTCTTCTCGTTTCTTTCTTACTCCTAATTTTGCAGAAGGCAAAGCTGGGGTCCTCTAAGTGACTTTTAGATATCGTTCTGAAAAGCTCTCCAGGATAGATACCCGTATCAAAGAAGAAAATGACTGAAACCTTTCTGACCCTTCCACCCTGTGCCCTTGATTGGCATCTTTCATTTTGCAGATGTCTCCAGCTGACTCTGTTCAATATCACCACTGTCCTCTCTTTTCTGCCAGGCACTTTGCTCAATCCCTAGCTTTGTCTCTCTCTTTCCACACATCAGGTCACTCAGTAGAGCCGAGTCAGGGGTCTTGTCCTTGCTTTCCCCATCATTTTGAGAGAAAGCGCAACTATTTCTCTATTCTTACCCAAGAGGAGATTTCTGTTTCTACTTTTACACACTTTAAGCCACATAGTAATACAGAATTCTACTCATTTTCCAGGGCTGTCATAACAAATTACTACAAATTGGGGGACTTAAAACAACAGAAATGTATTCTCTCCCCCTGTTCTGGAGGCTACAAGTCTAAAATCAAGGAATGGGCAGGGCCGTGCTCTCTCCAAAGGCTCTGGAGGACAGTCTGTTCTGTGCCATTCACTTGGCTTCTTGTGTTACTGGCAATCCCTGGCTTTTCTTGGCTTGCAGACACCAATCTTTGCCTCCATCACCAAATGGCATTCTCCCTGTGTGTCTCTGTCTGTATGCAGCTTCTCTTATGAGCACGCACATTACATTGTATTAAAAGGCCACTCTACTCCAGTATGATTTCATATTAACTAATTACATCTTCAATGGGCTTATTCCCAACTTTCACCCCATTCTGAGGTCCTGACAAAGAAATGAATTTTTGTGGGTACTGTCTGTGATGTATATGTCTACCTGGCTGGGCGATGGTGCTCAGATATGTGGTCAAAGATTATTCTGGATGCTTCTATGAGAGTTTTTGGATGAGGTTGTCATAAATAAATCAATAGACTTGGAGTAAAGCAGACTGCCCTCTCCAATGTGGGAGGGACTCACTCAATGAGTCTAAGTCTTTACTAGAACAGAGACTGACCTCCACTGAGCAAGAGAAAATTCTGCCAGCAGGGAGTAGAGGTCGGAGATTTGAGTTGCAACATCAGATCTTCTTTGCTGGCTCATCCTGCGGATTTTGGACTAGCCAGCCTCCATAATCATGTAAATCAATCCCTTAATACACCACTCTCCCTTTATTCATGTGCACACATCATATTGATTGTTTCTTTGGGAACTCTGACTAATACATGATCCAACCCAGTGCAGCCATGCAGATGAAATGTACAGAAAGTATTCCATGGAAGAACACATTATTTATCTATGCTCAGTAAAGGGGAGACAATCTTTAGGCATCCAGATTTTTGTAGATTAAAGGGATCATCATGACATCTGCCTGTTATGATTTCTAAATGGCTGGATTTTCCATGGAATTCAAGTTAAGGCGGGGTAGGGGTGGGAACAATGAGGATCCATTGCTTATAACAGGTTCTCAAAGTGTGGTTTTTGTCCTTCTGTCGAGAAAAGGGATCTCTGAGACCCTTTCAGGGGTATACAACGTCAAAATTGTCATGATGATACTAATATATTCTTGACCTGTTTTACTGTGTTGAGATTGACACTGATAGACCAAAAGCGATGTGAGTTAAACTGATACACCTTAGCAGAAATCAATACAATGCCACTGAACACTGTTTATCACCATGTGCTTACAAAGAAATAAAAGCCAGTTTCACTTAAGAATGTCCTTGAGAGAGCTATAAAAATTCTTAATTTTATCTTTTGTTGTGATAAGATGGGAAGTTTATATGAAGTGCTTCTGTTCTATAGCAAAGTATAATGGTTATCACAAGGACAAGCACTTGTGGTAGTTATTTGAGTTGCTAATCAAACTAGCCACGTTTTTTTCATAGAACACTATTTTTACTTGAAAGAACTGACAAATAATTATTCAGACTTGGGTACTTGGCCGACATTTTCTTGAAAGTGGACCAAGTGAGCCTGTCACTTAATGGGAAACAATTGACAGTATTTGTTGTAAATAATAAAATGTAAACTTTTAAAACAAAATTGAAATTTTACAAAACTTACATCTACCATTGAGAGCCTAATAGCTGTCTTATGAGATCTGTAGATACATTAAATGAATATCATTGTTATTCTATCTGAAACATGTCAAGCTTTGGAAGTTTTGTCTAACTCAGTGAACCAATATTTTCCCACAGACCAAGGTAAAAATGTTATAAAATCATTAAATGGTAAAATATTAAACTAAAAGACAAAGTAGTGGATTTTAATGTTAATTCATATAGTTTCAGATTCCATATTGCAACTTTAAAAAACTAACACCTGTCAAGTTTTGGTACATGCTTATCAAACAGGCTATTAAAATATTGTTCTCTTTCCTAACTGCATACTGAGTAAAGTCAGGCTTTCTTCACATACTTGAAAAAAAGCAATATATTGTAATATGCTAAATATAGAAGCAGATAAAAGACCCCAAGTGTCTATTAAGTCAGACATTAAAAAGATTTGCAATTTTAAAACAATACTACTTTTCTCATTAGTTATTTGAAAATAGTTAACGTAAGCAAAGATGGTATGCTAACAAGATGTTATTTTAAATAAATTAACAGCAACTTTAAAAATTTCTCCATTTCAACGTCTAATACAGTAAATATGGATAGATACATTCCAAATAAACAAAAGTTCTTCACATTTCTCAATTTTTAAGAATGTAAAATTTGGTCCTGAGATAAAAAATTTGGTCTACATCCATAACTCTGTAGTAAAAAGTCTACATTTTACTCAAAGGGAAGTGAGAAGTCATTCAATAATTTTAAATAGAAGACTGGCTTGGTTTAGACCAAATTATTATTGGTAGAGATGTTGATTCATGATAGAAATTATTGTATATTTTGAAGATAGCAAACACAAGACTTACAGATGCATTCTATGAAGGGGTAGACGATGAAAAGACAGAATTCAAGCTGACTTCAATGTAGGGTTGTCAGATTTAGTCTATCAGTCAGGGTTCAACCAGAGGAAAATCAGTGGAAAATTTATATTAAGAAATATATTTCCAGGAATTGGCTTACACAATTGTGGGGGCTGGCTAGGAGAGTATGACTTTCATAGGACTGGCCATCGGGATGGGGAGGTTGACACCTTTGGCAAGAGCAAAAGCTCTACACAACAGGCAGTATTTCTTCCCCCAGAGAAACCTCAGATACGCTTTTAAGCCCTTTCAAACAATTGTGTCAGGCCCACTAAAATTATAATACCTAGAAAACAACTTATTGAAGGTAATCTCACTTACTTCAGGTCAACTAATTAAGGACTTCAATCACATCTAAAAAATACCTTCATGGCAACATAAGATTAGTGCTTTGGCTGAATTAGTGATTAGTCGATTTTGACTAGTCAAATCAACATACCAAAAAGATCATCACTTTATACCCCTTATCAACCTGGCATCCATACACATCTTTTTAAAACATACTCAATCTCCAAAAACAAAACAAAACAAAACAAAACAAAAAAACAATTACAATGTTATACTTACTGATAAAACTATCCTACCTACAACCAAAAACATGTTTACTTTTCCCCAGAAGGGTAAACATGGGGATGTTCACTCTTCTCTTTTGATAGCCTATTACTTAAAATGTTGTAATATTAAATATCATTAATACATCTTATTTAAGATGATGTGGGAATAAGAGTTGGGAGAAAATAAAAATATTTATCTAATGTATGTACAAACACCTTAAATAATAAAGTAAGCAATATTTAAAACTAAGGTCCTCATTTCTACAACAGATCATGTGGTCATAGCTGGTATTCATAACTACCTTCTTCTACTCTCCATTCCACATCACCTTTGTCCTCAGTAAGAACCTCAGATAGTCATGGTTCTTTGCCTGGTAGAGTGATCCAAATATTCGTTCCTGCAGAGTCTGAGCTGTTAGCAATCCTTCCTGATTTGGGTTGTTGTAGTTTCCAGTTGACTTTAGTCACAGGACTGGGTAATAATAAGAGATACCCGAAGGGATCTCCTGTATTCCAGACAGTCTTCTTAGATCCTCTGTGTAGTGGCAGCCCAATTTACACTTGCTAATCAGGATCTATCACCCTAGCCAGCACAGGAACCCCCTGCTTTGCCTGTTGATTCAGAAGCATGAAAAGACCAAAGTGACCGCATGGCAGGTTGATTATATTGGATCTCTCCCATCACGAAAAGGACAGTGCTCTGCTCTTACTGGAATAGGCACTTATTCTGCATATGGATTTGCCTTCCCTGTGTGCAACACTCCTGCCAAAACTACCATCTGTGCACTTACAGAATACTTACTGTCCTATGTTTTATTGGCAATGCTAGTCCTAGGATTGTGGCCTCAGTAATGGTCACTTACTGATATCGTGAAGACTAGAAGAGTTTTCAGTAAGTTAAATGAATGAATTTGTTCTACTTGGACAGGTCAGGGCTGAAGACAAAAATTTGCAAGTCATCGATATGTACAGGATGTTTAAACCATGGTACAAGATGAAAGAAGAGAAGGAGACAGTAATAGGGACACTCCCATAATGGAAGGTAGGTGGAATAGAGAGGAAGGAACTAGCCAAGAAGAGCAATGAGGAGTAGCCAACAATGTGGGAGGATCAAAAAATGTGTGTTCTTGATACACCTACATTTTGAATATATTTTGAATTTTATGGTATTTCATAAAGAGCATCATGCTTTCTCCTGATATGCCATGCAAACACATGTAGGAACCATAGTGGAAAACTTTATGCTCCAAACCAAATATTTATCAATCTCTGCTTAAAATAGGGTAAAATGAAACCTTAAAAGAACTAATTTGTGGATTCATTCATTAAAGGAGCATTTATTCAGAATTATTTTAATTTAATTAATTTAAGCACTGAGCATATAAAATTTGTTTGCAAACTTCAGGTAGTTAAGGAAAGTTTTGATAAAAATATACCCCAAAACTTCAGCATTTGATTTTGATAGGGATACAGAACACTGAGAAATGCCAGATAATCAGTTTTCGGTTTAAATATCTTACTGCATAGTTTAAGGATGCTCAGTTAATGTGAATTTGGGAGAATTAAGAAAAAACATGGCCATCTCAGTTAACTCCTGAGACATTCTGAAACACTATTATTTCTCCCAGAATTGAGACACTTTTTATCACCATTTTGCACTTTCCCAGAGAGGTTATGAACCAGCTGCCTATAGAGCAAAAATATTACTATCCAATTAATATTTTGGAAGCAATGACAGAGTATTCTAACCTCCTGGCTCAGCAGTCTGTTCTGAGCGTCTGATCATTCAGGAAGTAGGATAAACGTGGGGCCAGTCAGTTCACCGGGTCCTCATCACCAAGGGCAGAGGCCACTTACTGAAGTCTGTGAATCACAGAAGGCTGCAGCAGGGGAATTTGCATTTGAATTATGAATATTTAAACAGGCTTATTAAAACTGTGTCCACAGAGAGCAAAATACATTTGCTTTTAAAACAATTAAAAATAAGGGGCAGACAAGAACAGTCACTAAATGCATAAAATTTGGAGTGAGAAGATGCAGAGTGAATCCTTAGCTCCAGCACTTCCTAGCTATGCGAGATAGGGAAATGAATTTGACCTCTCTAAGTTTCATCCAAGCTCCTGTACCTCAGCTTATTCTCATTCTTTGGTTAACCAACAATAAAAGCATGGTCTGTGGAACCAGAATGTCTAGACTTGAATCCTGATTGTGTCACTTACCAGCTTTTGTACACATTACTTAGCCTCTCTGTGCCTTAGTTTGCCTTTCTCTAAATGGGGATAATACCAGTGACTATGACAATGCCTTGTGAGATTAAATGAGTTAATTCACATAATGTATTTAGGGGACTCACAGGCACACAATAAGCACAAAACAAGTGTCAAATCTTAATATAATTAAATATATGAGTGTGTATCAGAAACTGTGTTGGGTAATGAAACAGTGAGCAACTTGGACACAATCTTTGCCTACACGGAGACAATTTAACATACAATAACAAAAGCAGTGTTATGAAAGTTTAATAGGAAAACCACAATGTTAAAGAAGCACTAAGTTAGTATTGGGGGATCAGGGGAACTTTTCAGAGAGAATATACTTTAAACTGAAATATGACAGGTGAATAGGAATTAGCCAAGAACCAAAAATAGGGCAGAATACTGCCAGTAGAGATAAAGAATATATATGAATATTGAGGGAAAGTATGACAGATGAAAATGAGGGAGGAAGGGAGGGAGAGAAAGGGAGAGGGATGGAGAAAGAGAAAGGACAGAATGTCTTCTTTCAAGTTATAATGGGGGAAAGCTCAGAATGTGGCTCAAAAGGCCAGGTCACAGTTGACTTTGGAGACAATATCAAGGAGTTTAGGCTTTCTCTTATAGGTATTGGAGAGACCAATAGTCTATATATTTTTGGGAGACAAATAGTCCATATTTTGGGGGGGACAAATAGTCTTTCTGTCCCCTGCAAAATATGGACTATTTGTCTCTATTCATCCCCCAAAGTTCATGTGGTGGAAACTTAATTTCTCACACAACAGTGTTGAGAGTAGGACCTTTAAGAAGTGATTGAATTATGAGGGCTCTGTTCTCATGGAAGAATTAATGCCGTTATCATGGGAGTAGGTCCCTAATAAGAGGATAAGTTCAGCCTTCTCCCTTCCTGTCTTCCTCTTGCCCGTGTGATGCCTTCCACCATGTTATAATGCAGCAAGAAGGCTCTCACCAGATGCAGCCTCTTGATCTTGGACTTCTCAGCCTCCAAAGCCATGAACCAAATATATTTCTACTCATTATAAAGTACCCAGTCTCAGGCATTATGTTATAGCAGCATGTACGTACACACACACACACACACACACACACACACACACACACACACACACAACTAAGGGATTCTAGTAAGGTAACTGTTGCAGCAAGCAAGTTAATGGATGACAGTGTCTTGAGAGGTAATGATGCAGATAAGATGATATAGTTAAAATGTTTTTCAGGAATAGAAACATAAAAATTTGGTGACTGACTAGATATGGGTAACAAGGAAGGAAGACTCAAAGCTAGCTCCAGATTGAAAGATTGTGCAATAGATGGATGGTGTAAATCACTAACTTAGGGGACATCAGAGGTAGGCTAGGTGGGTGGATGGGATATACGAAGAAAGTGAGTAACTTTGGACCCATTGGTTGGAGGAACAAGAGCAACAACCAAGTGGAAATCTCTAGTGGACAAGAGTAAGGTCTGGGCTGGAGACATAAGGGAACCATTAGCATAGATAGGAGATTCCTGGTGAATAATGCAGAGAATGAGATATGGAGGCTGACCTGGTGAGGAACCCTGGAGAATATCATTTTTTTTTTTAAGGAACGGGATTTGGAAGAAGATAATGTGGAGGAAAGTTAGGTATTGCAGTAGAAAGGTAGGAAGAAAACAGCAGGAGTTGAAGGGTTTTTCTGACCTGGAGGTGATGGATAACTGTGAATAGGGCAGTAGGGGTGGGATGATGGGGGTGGAAGTCAGGGAGCTGAGGACTGAGTGAGAATGAGAGTAGAGTCAGCAAATATACGCAATTGTTTAAAGAGCTTTGAGAAGGGAAGCTGAGGACTAGAAGGAACCTGCAAGAGGAATGTAACCAAGGGGTAATGTTTTAAAGATATGGAGTGAGTCTTAAATGTGTTTACATACTTTGAAAGGGATAAGAATAAAAAGCAAAGCTAAAGGGAGATGGGAAGATGTGATAGAATCCAGAGAGCAGCTCAGGAGATGAGTCTTCCGCTGATTGGCAGGTACTAAGTTCAAATCAGTGTTTTTCTACTTGAACTGTTTCCTTTTGAGGATCTATTTTGACCACTGTAAATTGGTTTGCCTCTCAGAGTCAGCTCATAGATTACAGGCCAATTCTGTAACTTTTATGCACATAGAAATAACCTCAATGCCTTGTAGAATGCAGGTTCTGACTCAGGAGGTATGAGGTACGGCCTGGGATGCTCCATTTCTGACAAACTCTAAGGGTGGATGAGGCTACAGTTCACAGGCATGCTTTGAATAGCCCTAAATCCTGGAGTTCCTGCTGTGGCATGTGGCTACCGATCTTCTCATCACAATTCTACTCCCAGCCTTTCCCCACCTGAGACCTTTCTCTGCTACAGAAGTAGCTTTCTAGCTACAGAAGTAGCTTTCTAGCAGTGTCAGGGCAAGACTCTTCTTAGACTTGGATTCTGAAACATATCCTGTTACTCATTAAACTTTAGATAGTGAAGTCTTCATGATGTTCTTAGAACACATCAAGCTCAATGATGTCTTAGTTCTATTCTAGAACTAAGATACCTGTCCCTAGATCCTCACATGGTTGTCTTCTAGTCATTTGTTTCTTAAATACTCTTCATTGAGGCTTTCCATAATGATCCAATTTAAATTACCATCACCCTTAGTCATTCTCTATATTACCTTAAACCACTTTTTTCTCTACAGCAGTTTCCACTGTTTAACAGGATATTTGCTCATTTATTAATCTGCTTATCTAACATTTTGTATCACACAATGAATACTCTGTAAGAGTAGGGACGTCATCGGTTTTGTTGCCCATTATAGCCTTTTGTCTTAGACAATGTCTCATAGGTAGTAAGCACTGTAGAAATAATTGTTGAATGAAGAAAGAATGCTAAATAAGAATCCCTGCTATTTGTAAGTTTAGAATGAACAAGTAGTAGGTGCCAAAGGAATAAGAAAATATAAGGAAGCAAAATTAAAAAATACAATTCTCTATAATGCCATAACTTTTTCTGTGAAGATTATGTTTGACGTTAACAGCATTTTGGGTCATCTTAGAGAACAAGAGTGGACTTTAGAAACATAGCTAAGAGCCAATGAAGTAATAAGTTCCCCACAGCACATTCTTTGTAGTCCATTAGGTTTTTTTTCTATATTTGATCTTAGCCAAAAAAGCAGACAAGTGATTGTCCGTTTATTTGATTCTTGCTTCTGTAGATTTCTGGCTCACTAAAGACAGAGATCACGCAGTCTTCTTTCTGTATTTCTCATTAGATTTGCCACTTTTAAATATAAAATTTGTACACTGACTAATCCATTTATAGTTCGGTGACTATGAAGAGGTCTCTATAATTCCCTGTCTTTTTTAGCCCTTAATTAACTTCCACTGAAGGATGAGAGGAACCAGGGAGATCAAGAGGCACATGTGATTTTATGATTCTGCCATCACCATAGAACTGTTTGTAGTGTTATATCTATCACCTCAAAAGCTGGCTAGAAAGGCTGACAGTAGAGGAAATCAACTCAATCTATTTCCATTACCTCAGTGCTACTTGGGGTCATGTCCTACTTGGGCAAATAACTCACTTGGTAAGAAATCAGAGGTGTTAAGAAAGGAACTAAGAGGGCTCCTTGGTCACTGTCTCAGGCTCAGTTCTGCCAGAACCAAACCCTGAGACAATGATCATGAGATTTCCCAAGGGCACAGATAGTGTACTGGAATAGTGAGACCAGGATTAGAGGAGGAAGACCTTTGCTTCAACACAAACGTCAGTAGTAAGAACAGAATTATCTTTGCTTCAAATTCGATATGAGACATGAATGTTATCTGGAGTATTGCAAGTCTACAAATATTAGCATGAGGATTGAAAATGTGGAGACAATATTGTATCCAGAAATGCAAACTAAATTGACCAAAGTGCATTAATGAGCTGGTGAGTTTATTGCTGCAAACCTGAAGCTTCATCTTGCTGGAAACCTGGGGCGATGAGTGAGAAAATGGGTATTTTTACTCTAACGTCCATCCCTCATTGGCTGGGAGCTACTCCCAAGGGGTGTGACACTCCCAGAACTTCTGGCCTGCCTTCAATGCATGCTGGGACAATGTTCTTGGGAAGAATCCTGGGCATTGGTGTTTGGAGAAGGACACCATTGGCATACACTGTAATGGAGATAGTAGAGTAGCCATGGGTGGAGCATGGCAGTGTCTGCTCCAGTTCTTTCATCAACAAAGGATCCAGACTGAGACCTAATGGACAACATGCATTTAACTGAGGGCAGTCACAGGCAGCTCTTTACACCACGGGAAAGTAGGATCATCTTTATGTTGTGTCAGTAATCAATATTTCTGTCACTATCAATTTCTCACATAGCTATTAGATCTCCTTCACTCTTTGGAGTTTTTTAAATATTTTTTTCTCTTCCTGAAAAAAAATATATTCAGTTTAAAGGAGACCTTTTTAGTAACAATCATACATGACCTGACTTACTAAGATACTGAGATGTCTACAGGGCTAGGTGGGATTTGGAATACTTATGGCTAGAAATTTTAATTGATTTTTATAAATTATTGTTTTATTAATTGAAACATATTCATTTTCTTATCTCAGAAGTGATAACCAAGTGGATTTTGACATCCCCCCCTTTTTTAAAATTTTGTCTTACATCTTCTGTCCCATTTTCAAGACTATTCATGAGGAACAAGCATAAACAATTGCTACTTATACTAAGTGCTTAAACAGACACCATCACATGGTTTCAGGCACATAACTGGTATTCTTTGTGAGTAATGAAATAAGGGCTGAAAATTGAAGATTGTTAAAAATGATAATAATTTTTAAAACTGGAAAAATTCGATATGAGATATGAATGTTATCTGGAGTATTGTAAGTCTACAAATACTAGCATGAGGTTTGAAAATGTGTTTTAGAGACAATATTGTATCCAGAAATGCAAACTAAATTGACCAATTATCAATGTTCAAACTCTCTTAGCCCTTCTAACCAAAGGCTATAAAGGCAGTGTTTGTACACAAGTTAAAGGAAAATTTAAGAAGAAAAATGTTTGATGTTGCTATTCACAGCGTTCCTTTTGTCGAAAGCCCAAGTTCACATTGTTAAGATCGACTGGCGTGGTTCTCAGGGACCATTCAGCTCTTGTGTGTGTCCTTGGTCAAGAGAGGGATTAGAGACCTGAGGAGTCAGACCCAGTTTTGCTTTGTTAAATAGCTCTCTTCTCGTGGAACGAAAGGTTAGTAGTAAGAACACAATTATCTTTGCTTCAACACTAAACCTTGACCAGTCTGTTAACTACTGAAAGCTTGAGCCAGAAACAGCTTCCTCCCACTCATGGTTTTATAGAAATTGTTTAATAGGGTACTTACTTCAACAATGTATTTGAATTGCAGTGTGAGTACGAACAAGTACGAATGTGTCTTTTAAGTACCTGTTCATGGAAGGAAGAAACCACAGTAGCCTACAACCACTAATAACATAGCTCCGTCTCTTTGCCCAATGTTGTATGGCTGTCCATTCTAAGGAGCAATAATGTGAAGTCTAGGACTACAGAAAACAGACTAACTTGATGATATTCTATAGGTTTTAGGCAAGTTTATTTACTTGGGGGTAGCTATTAATAGAATTATTTGCATTTAACATAAGATGTCATGTCCTTTGCTCCCTGAGATTTAACTTCCCTGTATCAAATTGAGCACCTACCAGCTTTCATCAAATTTCATCAGATTTCATCAAATCTTACTGAGTTCTCTATATCAGAATCTGGTGTCGACTCTGGAGCTATTTATAGAATGGTTTCTTCTTTTACAGCCTCTCTGTCCAGGTTTATGTGGAAACAGAATCATAATATGAATGTGATGAGGGTATAGAAGTGAAGGAAGGAGGGAGGGAGATGTGAACTCACTAGACTTACACACACTTGGGTGTGTCTCTAAAAACCCATTCCTTCTCTACTGCAGAGCAGTGCAGAAAAGCGATCTGAAGAGCCCTCTGACATAAAGCCAGTAGACCCTCATCCACATCTTGCCTCTTCTCCTTGAACTGACAGAAGTCACATATCAACTCCCCAGTGTTTCACCTCAACATTTTTTGTTTCTCCAAGCCACCACTACTGTTGTAAAACCTACTTAATCTTACTACTGGCTTCCAACTCTCACTTCTCTCAATAATTACTACCCAGAGACAAGAATTAATCCACATATGAAGATCTTGGAAGCTTTTATTGTTCAACACAAAAGCAAGACTACTAAAGTTCATTTGTAAGATGAAAGCAGAACTTAGTGGTGTCTTTTCAAAGATATTTTAGGAGTAGTCCCAAAATGAGGCATCAACCAATATCTTGGTTCATCTAAGAAAGTCCCTCTATAGAGCATCCTCAGGTATTTTCTCTATGAATACCCTTACTCAGATAACCACGTGACAAACTTGCTCAGGAAATAATAAAGTGTTTCTTTTCAGACGTACAGGGTTGGTCTCAACCAATATAAATAAATTATTAAAGTATGGAGTGGCACTAGATGCAGAGAACATTTCTTACCCAAAGTGTCATGATATCAAAGATGACCAATGTTCTGGGTACTAGAACCGAGGCCCGTAGTGGGATGGGGGAAGAGGGGAGGGATAGCATTAGGAGATATACCTAATGTGCATGACGAGTTAACAGGTGCAGCACACCAACATGGCAAATGTATATATATGTAACAAACCTGCACGTTGTGCACATGTACCATAGAACTTAAAGTATAATAAAAAAAGGAAATGTAAAACAAAAAAAAATGTAAGAAAGAAATGTAGTGGAGAACCAGAAAGACAGGATCCTTCTCTCCTGCAGCCTATGTTTTGATGAGGATGATAGACATGATGGAAACACTTTATTAATAAATACCTGTAGTGTTACTAGGGAGAAGCCACAGGATCCAGAGAAAATTCCAAATGACAATTTGAGATACCAACAATGCAATATTTTGCAACTAGTTCACATATATTGCCTCCAGTTGACTTAATTTACTGCTTCTGGAATCATATACTTGTCTTCTAAGGTCTTCAAATTTCTTCTTGAAAACGATCAAGCAAAAACAATGATCATTCTCTTCCCTTCAGATATCAAAGAAGAGATAATTATTAATAGATTCTGGAAGGATAAGTAAAACCCAGAAGAAATCTGTGCTGCTTAAAGTTCATTTACCCAGTAAAATTCTAATGTCTTCCCAGTATCATGATGGGGGTGAGGCTGTGTTTTCTGCCCCCTCCAGCTTGGCCTTCTGTCCAGTGGATTCTGGCCCAGCCTCATCCTCAATTCTAATTAAGGTATTTTGTAAACACACTTATCTGACTTGAGGACTCAGCAAACAATAAAATGATGAGGCACCACCACTCTGAAATGAAACCTTTGTTCTAAAATCCAGTCTTCTATCCCCTCCCTGTTGAAACTCCCATTACCTAGAGCACAAAGAAAGCCTTGACAATCCTTTCCCTGGCTCCAGCAGATGCCACAGTGGCTGCTGCTCAAATTGCTTCCTCTCCCCATGTATTCTGCTAAAGGCAGAAGGGAAATCACTCTAAGGAGTAAGCCATTCAGCCATTGTATTGACAGTGCTGCATTTGCCCAGATGAACAGCATTTTTATTTATTTTTATTTTGCAGTCACTCAGAAATAGATGAACGCTTGTACATTTGACAAACAGGCAAGCACCTACATTTTAAATGTAATTTGCAGATATTCTGACTTTACTAGAGGATTGTTTTCCAGATTAGTAGTCTTCTTTGAGAGTGAGCTTGAGATATATGACTATTTTTAAAGAAAGGCATAAATGTACAATGATGTGGAATTAGTATGAATAGTTTAAAAGCAGAGGGTTCCAGTGAGCAAAAGAATCTTGGGGATTATATGTTTCTATACCAGGTTTCCTAAAGAGAATATTAAGAGAAAAAAAAAAAAAGATGAAGTGACTTGCTCAAAAGCATACAGACAATTAGATACTTGAGAAGAATCTCAGACCTGGCATTTGATCTTGACAGTGTAATCCTCTCTGCGTAACGACTCATTTTAAGAGGGAAAACAGAAATCACAGTGTTGAATCGTCAAATAAACATTAGTCATTTAGTAATCACTCAATTTTGGTAAGCAATAAAATTTAATAAACACCAAATATAAAGAGGTCAAGGAATTTTAAGGAAAAAGGAAGTTAGATAAGTCTGGCAAACATCGTAATAGTCTATAAGGAATCCAGGCCACAAAGATTCTATAATATATAACAACTCAAGGGGTAAAGGAGACCTGGGGAAATGTTCTGATCAAGTTTTTTTCCTTGACATAAGGGCTGGTTAAACTTGTGTTCCCTAGTTGAAAAAGCATCAAACTGTTTGCTTCTTGGCTGTGTCTTTTATTATGTTTCAGTTTTTCCTTAGGAGATTATTAGCCTTGTCTGAACTTCAAGAGTAATGTAGTTGAGTGTTAAAAAAATTGTGTTTCTTCCAACCTTAGTAGGGTCATGGGAAATAGCAGTCTTGGAAAACCCTTAGAAAATCAGATTAATGGTTGGGTTCAAGGGAGACTTTGGGTCCTGTCACAAGCCACTTGACTCTCTTGCTGGTCCTTATTTATGAAAAAGGAGATCATAAGATATTTACCTCCTTGAAAGCTAGCAGATGTATGGAAGTGCTGTTGAAGTTCTTCCCATTAAAATGGGTGAAGAGTAGGGGTGAGTAAACATGACCAGCTTAGATCAAATGAACCCCTCATAACCTTTAGCCTCTTATTTGTAGAGGCAATAACAGTAAATCTCCTCCTCTATAATTTTGCATAGTTCTCTATACTCCAACAATCATTCTACCTGCATCTGAAGCAACTATGAACATCTTTAACCACCACAGACTCTATGATCTTTGGTTTAATTATTCAAAGAGTAATAATTTGGAAATCTCTATAGAATTTTTGTCAAAGTCATGTATCTAAAGATGAGGTAGTGGATTTTGGTTAGCTGCTATGGTAGCTTTAAAACATGGCTCCAAGACTCTTTGACATTTTCTTCCATTTAGAAGTTGGGGCTATTGTCCCATCTGTTGAATATGAGTGGGCTTATGATCCTTAGACCAGTACAGTACTGTGTGAGTTCTGAAGCTGATTCATCAGAGGTGAGGCAGCTCCTATTTCGTTGGAATGCATGGGCTTGGAGTCCTGAGCTGACATGTAGGAAGATTAACTACCCTGAGACCACTACGCTATGAGAGAGCCAGGCCATATGGAGACACCACATGGAAGTGCTTCAGTCTGAGTGATTCCAGCCCAAACACCAGGTATAAATGAAGGAGCCTTCAGGTGGCTCCAGCCCTAGCCAGTAAGTCACCCCCTCTTAGGCTTCAAGTCATCCCAGCTAAGGCCCTAGTCATTGAGGAACACAGACAAGTCATTCAACTGGCCCTTGCTGAATTCCTGGCCCACAGAATCCCCAAGTCTAATAAAATGGTTATATCAGTAAGTTTGGGAGTAGTTTTTTTATGCAGCAACACTACCGGAAGAGGAGCTTAAGGAAATCAAAGTTTAATTAAAAGTAGCTAGACTCTTTTCGTATGAGCAATTAGCCCTGGCCACTTGGAATATGGAATGGGTATGTCATGGGCACTGGATATCAGAAAGCATGGGTCCTGACACAATATGTGGATGTAGATGCAGCTGTAGTTGCATCATTTACCAGGAGAGGAACTCCAACGCCTTCCCTAACATAGACAGAGCTGTTACAAGAATAACAACATTCATGAAAACACTTTAAACTATAAGACACTATAGAGGTAGCAACTCTTATTAAGGGTTATGCTTTCTTTTTGGTGAAGATAATTTTATGCTGATCCTGTTGACAATTGCTTGTCTTCTAGCTCAACTTGAAAGGATGAGAGACACAGGAACATCCGGAACCACTGGACAATTGAGAAGAGCCATTATACACAATTAGCATATGAGGCATTGCTCATGGTCCATCTTGAGTCTGCTTTGAGTGACAGTATTTGAGCTGCAAAGTGAATACACGTTCTAGTTTGAGGAAGATGACTGAAAGTCAACAGAATAGAGCCATCTGCACTTGTGACTGAGGTGCCACCTCAATTTTTCATGCCAAGGAGAATGATATTCATAGAATACTGAATAGAGAGATGGTATTTCATGATTGTTATATCCTACATTTTCTGTCGCCAACATTTTAAAACCAGGAACTTTGAGCTAAGTTGAAAGAGAAAAATTCTCCCTCAGCGGAGAACTAATGGCATTCGTAAGCTTTCCTGACTACAGAAGACTTCTTCAAATCCAGCTCCTAAGTATAAAGTATAAACAATAATCTGGTCATACTACCTCATTTGGTTCTGCTATGAAATGGAGATAGCATTCCTCATTCGGAAACTTTTAATATAAATATTTGGAGCTCACAGTGCAAGGAAAGGATTAGGCGATTGTTTTACTGCTGAAGAAGCTTTGGCAGGGGTATGGGGGCTAAGCTCTAATGTACAATGGAAGTAATTCTGAGTATCAGATTAAAATTGGTCTTCTACATTCTTTTTTTCCCTTCTCCAAACAGTATTGTATTTTATACATCGTATTAAGATCTCTTCCCTGTGTGAATGCTGGTTTATATCCCCCACCCTGTATCTCTTAACAAGCTCCTTGGTGCAGCTGAAATTAATGCTTTAATGCTTCCTGTCGTTTTAAATAATGTGACATTGAAATACAATTTTTTAATGTGCTGGCATTTAACATGCCACAATATTTCAGTTATTTTACATTCATTTGGGTGCTCTAGTGTTATTACAGCTGTTATGAAATTCTGACAAAGAGGTGCATTTCTTTCTTCTCTTCCACCATAATTGCTTTTTGCTGCATCTCTGAACCGTAACCATGGCGATCTGCAACATTCATCAGAGGACCTCTTGTTATTTCCCTCGTGTGAATGAAAAACAAAGTGGTATAAATACTAGAAGTTTCTTAAAGGCAGCTTTTTCTGTGTGTTTTTCTCTTCCCTTCTGTATTTTCTTCATCCTTTTCTTCTTTATCCTCTTTTTAAATTTTTTTTTTAGTTTCCAAATGTGGAAGATCTATTGAGGGGAAATTAAGTTGCATAGTTGGAAGTTTTTCATATATTTTTAAAGGAGAAATTATTTATACGGGGTCTTTTGTGGAAAGCATGAAGAGAAAATAAGAAGTTGGTGCCTTCAGGAAGAAGGAACTGTTGTCATCAATTAAAAAAAAATAAAAGGTTTAGTCTTTTCTAAATTTGACTTGTTACAAACAAGTCCTTGTTGGAGCTACTTAATGTGGACTATAATTACCATATCGGAGCCATATTACTGATGTTTGGACTTGATCTTCCTTTGTGAGGGGGTGTGGATTGAAGCGACCATGTCCTGGTTTCACTTTAAATTGCCATCTTTCTGGCAGTTTGGGAGCATATTGGGAGGCCAACCCTATCTACTTTATCCGTACTCTTCAACTCTTCTTCAGTCTTTGTGTTCAGGATTATCAGGTTTAATCTGAGGTTTGGGGTAAAATTGAAACAGAATTTCCATTAGCTATTCTCTGTGAGAACACAATACAGGTAAACTGGAGGACCCTGCTGTGATGCTGTGCAAAGACCAGCCGCAAACCTGAAAGTCAGCTTCACCTGAAGCTTCAGTACATTCCTAATTAACTATTTTAATGAGTTGAAGGCAAGGCAATGTGGACTTTTATTAACTTTATAGGAATGTTAATCACAGATTTTTTTTTTTTTCCTAGAACTTCAGAAAGCTCACCTCACTTTTCATGGTTTTTCCAACATTTCTTTGTGGACATCAATAAAATTATTAAATATGTAACATTTTTGATGAAGCAGAGAATTTATAAGAAGAAATCCAGTTCTTGGTGCAACCTAAAGCCAACAGACTTATTTTTGCCAATATTTTGTAATTTTCTGTTTTTCTATTTAAGTTCTCCTTTGTATCTATTGCAATAGATCTACTCTTGGTATTAGTGATGAGATATCAACAACAGCAATACAGGCCGGGCGCGGTGGCTCAAGCCTGTAATCCCAGCACTTTGGGAGGCCGAGACGGGCGGATCACGAGGTCAGAAGATCGAGACCATCCTGGCTATCATGGTGAAACCCTGTCTCTACTAAAAAATACAAAAAACTAGCCGGGCGAGGTGGCGGGCGCCTGTAGTCCCAGCTACTCGGGAGGCTGAGGCAGGAGAATGGCGTCAACCCGGGAGGTGGAGCTTGCAGTGAGCTGAGATCCAGCCACTGCACTCCAGCCCGGGCGACAGAGCGAGACTCCATCTCCAAACAAACAAACAAAAATAACAGGAATACATTTTTGAGGCACAATTATAGCAAAAGCCATTGACTGAGTATTCATAGAATTGTTTACACCAAAAACTTTAACCTTATAAAATTATTTTTTGTATGAAAATTAAACATAAGTCTGGCATTTTTTGTTAAAAAATTTAGGTTTAAAAAATTGACCCAGCCCAATACACCGATTCTGCTGGCCCATAGCAATTAGTCAAAAGTATCAATAAATACTTTTAGTAATTGTGTGGCCATTGAGAATGTACTTTTCTGACATCTGACTTCATGGATCTTAATTAGCCAGGGCCCTAGCTGCTATCCTTTGAAAATTATTGCCCTGTTTGCACCCAGGCCACATTTCCTGCAAGCTGCTCCAACCAATGATTGAGTGAAAATGAAGTTAGTGTTCTATAAGCAATTCATCTTTATATACCATTATATAATTTGCAAAGTACTCACACTGGAGCATCTTGTAATCTGTAATATAATTCAATAATTTGGGCAGAGAAGTCATTTTTATCCTTATTTTGCAGATAAGGACACTAGAGCTCTGAAGTTACATGGCTAAACATGCAAGCATTTATTCTAAATCTTCTAGAACCAACTACTCTTCTACATGAGTGAAACTATTCACCCATATATTTATCCAACAGGTATTTCATGAGTATCCACCAGGTCAGACACTATTAGTTCATGATAAATTATCTAACAAAGATCTGTGAGCTCAGACACAGATGCCCAGGTGACTCACTAAACCTAATGGGCTGAGGGACTGTGGTATATTCTGAGGACAGAAGACACAGAAGATTAAAATAAAAAATATTTTGAGATGCCAAACACCATTTGTCCAGATGGTCCAACCCCATCACTTGCCTCTCATTTTTGAACAGGTCCAGATAAAAAGGACTCTCCATTCAAACTTGAATCATAAACACAAAGGATTACTTACATGCTACAAACCTAGAAGGGAATTCATATGAAAAGCTAAAAGGCATTAAAATGGCATTTCAGAAGGAGAATTACCTTAGGGAATAGGAAAAACATAACTGATACATAAAGAAATGAAGTCAAGTGGAAGAACGCAAGAAAGTGTTAAACAATCATAAATTCCCCCCCACCTCCCGCCCCAACACACACACACTAACAAGTAGAAGAATGCTTCTGGAAATGGAAGCCAAACAAACTAGGCAAATTTGTTCGAAGAAAATTAGGATTATAGATTTATGGAAGGTGTGAGTAGCAGGGAGACTTATTAGATTGGTGCAAATAATGGCTTATTTAAATAATGGTTTTGCCATTGGCAAAAGTCAATGGCTTTTTATCAAATGGCCATTACTTTTAATGGCCAAACTTAGTGACCAAAACTACAATTACTTTTTCGTCAATCAATAGACATATCTGTAGCAATACACCAATACACTGGTACTAGTTTAGTGCCAGAACCCTGTCTACACCCTCATTTCTGCTTCTCTGTATGTTTCACTTATTCTTACCGCAAGCTTTCTTCACAAGGCCACTGGCAGCTCCATGTTCTACACTGCAAAAGTTTCACCACCAAATCAGGAATGACTTGGTTTCCCAGTTTAGGTTTGAAAAATCTCAGTGATAGATTCTGAATGGCTTACTGCTTGACTGATTAGCTGTGGCCAGTGGAGGGCTGGGCTATGTGAGAATATGAAAACACTGAAGTAGCCATGTGGTTTGGTGACAGCAGAGTAGAATTAGAAGTTCCTCAGTGAAAGGGGCAGAGGGTGCCAGACAGATAATCCCAGGGATACCCACTAGAGAAAAATGATTGGGAAAAAATGTCAGATCCTGACAACATGAACCATCAAAAAAAATTTCTAGAGTGAATAAGATAAAAGGTAAAACAAAAGTAGCAGAAACTAAACAAGAGAGAAAAGATAATTCTTTTTCCTCTTGGGCATTTTGTATTTATAAAGAAGAAACCTATTTTCATAACAAATACTTTTATTACAAGGATCGGTATCCATGCACTCATTCAAAAAATATTTCTTATCAAATGCCTGCTTTGTGCCAAGCACTATTCTAGGTACATAAATGCAAAAAACAATGGCAGGTTTTCTACTCTCACAGAGCTTAGTCTCTAATGGGGGCAAGGCAGAGGCAAACAACAGGCAAAGATAAAATTAGAAACAGGGAGATGTGATAGATACTGGGTGGGTTACACGAACCGCGTGGACACTGAGATGACACTTAGGCTGAGCCATTAATTACAAAAAGCAGTCGTGCATAAATCAGGGAGAAAACCATCCTGTGAAGAGGGAATAGCTAGTGAAAAAGTCTTCAAAACTTGGAGCAGAAAGCAAGACAGTGTGGCTAGAAGGCACTGGTGGAGGAAGTGAGTACTATCAGATAAAGAGGTCAGCAGGAACCAGACCATGTCCATCATTGGAAGAGAAGAGCTGGTTTCTAAAGATTGGGTCTTCAGATAGAAGGAGATGTTCTAGAATAGAAATAAAAATTGGAAAATATCAATATAGTTGACCATATAAATTTCTAGGTTCTGTGTAAAGAATATAAAAAAACTTCAGAAGAAAATATTAAACAGGAAAGATATTTTATAATTATCATATAGAGTTGATCACAGGTAAATTAATATTTTCAATTAATAAGGAAACTAAAATATTAAGAAAAATATGGGCAAGGGAAATGAACATATAATTTGCAAGAAATATATGTATTTTTCAAAAACCTCACTGTTAATATATCAACCAGATTACTAACCAAAGAAGTGCTAAGTAGAGCAATTAAAGGTCGTTTTTATCAAAAATGGTGAAGACTTTGAAGAAAAAACTAATGTGCTGAAACTGTGAGCGAAGCACAACTGCACAAATTTCAGGCAAAATATGACTTTTACAGGGTCAACCTGGCAACATGCATGTAATCTTTAAAAATTCCATTTTAAGAGATATACCTTAAGAAATTAACCAGACATGAAAAAGATTTCTACTTAAGGAGTTTGTTGCAGGACTAGTAAGTAAAAACAAACTGGAAAGAACCTAAGTATCTGACAATAAGGTATTAATCCTGACTAGTCCTGTCTGTCTTCAGTCTCTCACCATTTCAGTTAAATTCTGTGGCTCATGATTTTAATGGAATTTTCCCATTACTCTCCACTCTACTGCCTCTGTATTTTTACCATTCCAGTGTCTGACAAATCCCTAACCCTCGACCATCTCTCTCCCACTTTCTAGTTATTAAGAGTTCCCTGTCACCATGGTAATGCAAGCATCTTGGACACCAGCCTCTTGCATGCACCCCTGAAATTGGCTTCTAGTTGACCCTCCTGCATCCACTTATGTGCTCAGCCATCCTCTTCAGTGCAGTCAGAATGGTCTTTCTGAAACTCAAATCTGCTCACACTCATTGCCATCCCTCCCCACATGGCTGCCTTTGGAAGCTGAAAACACTTTGCAGAATGAAAAGAAATTCTTAGCGGGGGTCTACATTCCCTAATTGATGTGAACCCTACCTTCCTTTGCAGCCACCTTTTCTTCCATCCTTTACTCTTAGCCTTTGGGTTTCAGTTATATTGTCTTTTGTAGAGTTCTGCCAATATGCCCATCTTTCTTGTCAACTGGCTTTGCACATGCTATTCCTTATGTCTGGAACAGTCTTTCTCAATCTGCTCCATCTTTTTCACCCACTTCACTTTAATTATGCCTTCAGATCTCAGCTCAATCTTTTCCTCATTCAGTGACTTCCCTAACCAGGTCAATTCCCCTATTTGTGTGTTTTTATATTCCAGTGTACCTTTACTATTTTATACCTGTGAGTTATAAATGTCTATTTACACGTTTGAGCCATTGACAATGTATATCTTTCTTACTGTTTAGTGAGGAATGCATAATATCCACATATGCAGATAGCATGTCTGCTTTGGAAATGGCTATATTCCTAGCACTCATACTGGCATATAGTAGGTACTCAATACATATTTATTGAGAATGAAGGATTAAATGATGCTATGTCCTTAAAAAGAAAGGTCATACACCACTAAAATTAAAGAATTTTTAAAGCATAAACATTTTAATACAAATCTATATTTAAAACTGTATATAGGATATCACATGGTTATAGAGTTTTATACCTATATATGCAAAAAATGTACATGAAGCTAGTTATCTCATGTATGCCCCTGGAATTTCCAGATAGTGGGATACTTTAAAAAATAATGTGGCTTATACCTAACTCAACTTAGGAGAACACTGAAATTAATTGGTCATCTCCTCAATATCTCTTGTCTTGCACTGAGGAATTTCTGGTAAATGGATTTCTCCTGTTGGTCCACATGGGGTCTCTAGAGGGACACCTGGGCCTAGCATCCTGAAGTGTGGACTGGGAACTCAGTAGGCATGGCCATGTGATGATTAGAACAACTTGGCATTGAAATGTCCAGATTGATTGGGTCTCCTGTCCTTCCTGCTTGCAGCCTCTGGGTCTTTTAGTCATGTAAGGCAGGCCAACTGTATCTCAAAACTGTGAGTAAGCTTTTTAGAATGGCTGGTCTTTGAAAACCTAGTTGATAAACTCTAAGCAATAATTTTTAAAAGTATATATAATGACGTATACATAAATAATATGTATATAATTACATAAGACATATAAAACAATGCATTTAGGTTTCAATTTACCTAAGACGATAACTTGTAGGTATATTCTCATCCTTTAGAGGGTCAAGCCTTATTTTTATTAAAATATGAATAGAGGTAGAATCTAACAGTTTCCATATCTCAGCACAATTACTGGATTCCTCAGGGGCAGAATGGTAGAAAACATTAAAGAGAGCATGAAAATAAAGAGATATCTGAGCTTATGACAGGATAGTTTGAAACATGTTCATATGTTGATTTGCCTCTAGGAATTTACTTGATCCTTACTTCTTATCATAGAGGGAAAACATGAAGCTCTTAATAGAAAATACATAAAGTCAAAACAAACTGTAATGCACTATGTTAGCTTGATTAGCAAATCAGTAAAATTAAAATGAAGGATCTTTTGAGAAAGGTTGGTATGTCTTTTAACTGCCATCAAAATAGGTATCATACCTGCCATTTCATTCTGAATTTTTAATGAGTAGCACATAATCTATCAATTTAGGAGATTCATGCTCTGCTTATCTAGGTGAGAGAGAGGTAGAGTATTTTCTTGCTATTTTCATGTAGTGAGCAACATTTGAGTCTGTCTTAACTGATTTCTCACTTAAAAATTATTAAGAAATTTTATTCACTAACATTTATAGTGGTAGGATATATACCCTTCCTACCTGATTTTGTTTTATCAGTAAAAAGAGCGAGTCAAATTAATTTTTATGCTCCAACAATTCCCTCTGGGGTGTGTGAAATATATACTTAGCTTTTCAATTACGTAGACAATTTATAAGATATGACTTGTTCTAAAGCCAATTAACTTATTTCTCCAAATTTTTATAGTCTACTCTCTAAAAACTGTTTGTTGTGTTATTTAGTATATGTTTGTTATACAGATGCCCAGCCTTCCATCAGAGATTATGAGCTTTGTTGCTCAGAAAAGGCTGGCACCTTGAAATGGAGGATTAACGCTTCTCCTCCCCTGTGGGGTACAGAAATGAAGTTTCTTTTTCTCATGTTGACTGAATATTGAAACATTTGGGAGAAGTGGGTATTTAAAAAGTGCCTTTGTGGTGGCTCACGCCTGTAATCCCAGCAATTTTGGAGGCCAAGGCAGGCAGATCACGAGGTCAGGAGTTCGAGACCAGCCTGGGAAACATGGAGAAACCCCCATCTCTACAAAAAATACAAAAAAATTAGCCGGGTGTGGTAGTGCGCACCTGTAATCCCAGCTGCTCAGGAGGCTGAGGCGTAAGAATCACTTATACCCAGTAGGCAGAGGTTGCAGTGAGCCGAGATCATGCCATTGCACTCCAGCCTGGGCAACAGAGCAAGACTCTGTCTCAAGAAAACAAACAAAAACTGCTTTTCATACCTTAATGACCAATTCGAAAGTTGTAGTTATACCCAAGGATGACCAGAGGCATCTAAAGACCCTGAAACAACTTTCAAAACAAAGTGTCTGATTGATCAAATAAAATTCTTTAAGTTAAATCTCTAAGAAGAGTGAGTAAAGGGTAGAGTGAGCAAACTTCCCCTCCCCCACCCAACCTCAAGGTGCATCATGGCAAGGACCAGAACCATTCATTGAGCTCATGGTTGCATATTAGTTGGGGAGATCAGTTTGTTCCGCCATCCACAGAAGGATGCTGGCTGAGAAGTGCAAACCACAGGTCTTGGTGGCTCCTTTTGTGCAGCCACCAAGCAGCAGAGCAGCTGGCAGGAGCTCCATGAGGGGTGTCACACTTTCAGAGTTTGGCGGAGCAAGGCTGCACAGGTTTTCCTATGGACCAACAGATACTAAAGAAAGTAGCTGGGCTTATGTCCTATGAAAAGGTCACTTCCGGCCAGGCGCAGTGGCTCATGTCTGTAATCCCAGCACTCTGGGAAGCCAAGACAGGTGGACCATCTGAGGTCAGGAGTTCGAGACCAGCCTGACTAATAATGGTGAAACCCCATCTCTACTAAAATTCCAAAAATTAGCCAGGTGTGCACTTGTAGTCCAAGCTACTTGGGAGGCTGAGGCAGGAGAATCACTTGAACCCAGGAGGTGGAGGTTGCAGTGAGCTGAGAACGTGCCACTGTCCTCCAGCCTGGGTGACAGAGTGAGACTCTGTCTCAAAAAAAAAAAAAAAAAAAAAGAAAAGAAAAAAGAAAAGCCCACTTCCTGAGAGAACTGCCTGCCAGGATGTGACCATTCTACCAGTATGCTACAGAAACAAGAGCCTAGGGTATGTGCCAGAGGCCAGCCAGAGCATACAGCACCTTCATCAGGGTACTATACCCAAAGGAGTTCACTGTGGGGGTTCTCCAAAGAACCCACAAATGCCCTATCCTCAAGAGAATGAGCTAACAATGGAGCTGCTGCCATCCAGAGGGTGCCAATTCCAGATTATAAAACCACTTATTCAAGTAACATTTTACTTCTTTTCTCTAATTTCCTTCCTTCTTTCTCCAGCCCTGGAAGAGACAAAAAGGGCAGACTGAGTAGGCAAGGGAGTGTAGATCTCATGAACAGACCTCGTCCTCTTTCCCCACTGCTGTTTCCTGACCCTTGAGTCAAACTTGAATTAGGAGGGATGAACTTGAATTTGATAAATGCCTCACCTGATGACTTAAATTAGACTGGGCCTAATCTCTTGAATAAGAATCTTCTATACTCAGAAACTCAGTCTGAGATATCACTGAGCAAGGACAAAGGATATCTTGCAGTTTGCTTGAAGAAAATGGTCAGAGAAAAATAAAATTGCATCCTGTCTACACTACATTGAGTCTGGCCCATTTATAAATAATAAACTGGTTACCTCTGGTTTCCAGTCCAGAGGTAACCTCATTTGTTGGTAACCTCATTTATGATTGCATTTCAGTTGGATTCCCTCTCCCCTGGGCATTACCACTTGGAAGTGGGCCACCACCTTCACGGTGAAGTGTATCTCTGACTTCTCTAGTTGGGTGCTGGGCACTGAGGAAGCTGGTGGACACCTCTGCTGGGAACATTCCTCCTGCCTTTTTCTTCTGGGTTCCAATATGTTCACTGGGCCTTACTGGTGCATTGGAGGCCCTGAGATACCAGCTGTACTCTTTGTGCTATAGAGTGAGGAGGATGATTCTCAAACAACTCTTTCAATTTTAATCTATAGCTTCATCCTCCTCCCCCTGCCTGTTACGATTGGTAGACTTCTGTGAATCGTAGGTCAGGAAACCAACCTTTGTGAGCCACATCACACTGAATGTTGACTCCCTCTCTTCTTTGAGGGCTAAGACTGTGTGGTTTATCATTGTTCAGATTTTATATTGATACTTTAAAAATTACCAGTAGCAGTTTAAAAATAACATACATCTATTATCACACAGTTTCCGTAGGTTAGGAGTTCAGGTATAGCTTAGCTGGGTCCTCTGCCCAGGGTCTTACAAGGCTGCAGTCAAGGTGTCAGCCAAACTGTGTTCACTTAAGACTACACTGGAGAAGAATCTGCTCTCAAGCTCTTTCAAGTTATGGTCAGAATTCATTTCCTTCTGACTGTTTCACCGAGAGTTGCATCTATCTTCTTACTGGCTGTTGCCTGAAGGGTGCGTCAGATCCTTGAGGCTGCCCACAGCTCCTACTTAGTGGCCCTCTCCAAGGGCTGTTCATAACACAACTGTTCATTTCTTTGAGGCCAGCAGGAGAATCTCACTCCAGTCTGCTCATATGGAATCTCTCATAATGTAACATAACCACAGGAGTGACATGGCATGACCTCTAATTAGAAGAAATATGTCTGTCCACACTCAAGGGAAGGGGATCATGCAAAGGTAACATTCACTGGGGGGGTCACTTTAGGGTGTTTCCACCATATTCTGGTTTCCTCTCCCACAAATTGACTTCCTCTTGACACTTCCACTCCCTCGTGCCCACTTTTAGAAAAGGCCTACCAGTTTGTTGGAAATGCTTAGGGATGCCTTGTTCCTTCACCTGCACATCCAAATCATTGGAAAGGATGTTTAAACTCCACCTTTAAAATGCATCCCATTCCTCACCTCTTCACCTGTATCCTCTTACTCCTAGTGCCATCAATTTGTCCATATCACTGCCACATTACCCGGGCTCCATCCTCCCACTTTCTCATCACACATTTCCACACAGCAACCAGAGTCATCTTTTAAAAGTCGTGAATCAGATCATATTGTCCCATGCCTTTCACTCTCAAGTGGCTTCCCACTGTGTGGAAAATCCAAACTCCACACCATAGTCTTCGAGGTTTCACTTAATCAGGGCTCTGTCCCGACTCTGACTTCACTTTCTCCACCCTCAGGAATGTGAGATTCATAAAGCCTGGGACTTTATCTTATTCTCTCTTGGAGTTTCAGTGCCTGAAATAGAGCCTGGGATATTTAAGACAGCTTAAATCTTGTGGATGCTTCATAGGCTCAAGTTGAACATCTGTGATACAAAAATGGAGCAATGAAGTTTCCATGTTCAATGAAGGAAACAGTGTTGTAACAGTTGGCTCCAGTTTAGAGAAAAACTGACTTGGGTTAAAAGAGCCAGCTGATAGAGGGCATTACTAGGGCACTGGGGCCACTGGCTAACATGGCGCTTCTATAATAATCCCAAGTTCCAACATCTATCAGCCTTTAGCCCATTATATGACCCAGTATAGGAACTTGCCTTTTCCTATTAGTCCTAATAGAGCAAGGATGCTAAGTCAGGGGCTACAGTGAGGAAATCTAATTTCTTTGGATTTAGTCCCTTCACAAGTATGAAGTTTTATAGATGGGGTTTCCAGCCTCTGATACTAGCCAGAAATCCAGAGCCTAAGACTTTCTGACTTTTGCTGTTATTCTGAAATCCTCAGTCTAAAACCTAATTTGAGCTCCCACTTTTCTTGTGTTGCACCAAATTTAAAAATACTCCTTTGAGACAAGGACCATTCACCTCCTTCAAGCCCACATAGATCGCACTGATAAATCAAGATACTGATTTTTCTCCCCAGATCATCTCCAGTGTTATTTCTCAAGCCATCGTGTATGTTTCAAGCAGCAGTGGTTTGATGGTCAGGATGAAAACAATTCAGCATTCTTACTTTAATGAACAGGAATTCCTTACCTCAAAAGGAATAACCCTAATTTTATGTCATAAGGAAAGGTGGTATGATCCCTTCACATTTCAAATCCTCTGGGTCTAATATAAAGAGATCTAACCAGCTTCGTCTCCCAGTAAAACTACCACTGTAGACAAAGCATGGTAAATGCATTCAATCTAAGTGGTGAATTCTGACCAACTGTTAGCAGCTGCTGGAATGTAGTCATGAGATCACTAAAGTTATATCTGGGCTCAGTGAAAAAGAGTATCTTGGTCAAGGGTGATAGCTGCTATGAATTTTCTAATTTTCCTTCTTGTTCATGTTCCAAACAACTCCCCTCTGGATGAGGTTGACACCACCATACTCGATAACTCCGTGGGCTCATGGCCCAGAGCCCCCTGAATTTACTGACTTCTCATTTCTCAGAAGTAATAGAGACAGTCTGTAAAGTTCACTTCTGCCTTCTTAAAGAACACAATGTCAGCCAGGTGCGGTGGCTTATGCCTGTAATCCCAGCACTTTGGGAGGCCAAAGCCAAGGCCAAGGCGGGTGGATCATGAGGTCAGGAGTTCGAGACCAGCCTGACCAACATGGTAAAACCCCGTCTTCACTAAAAATGCAAAAATTAGCCGGGCATGGTGGTATATATGCCTGTAATCCCAGCTACTCAGGAGGCTGGGACAGGAGAATTGCTTGAGCCTGGGAGGCGGAGATTGCAAAGAGCGGAGATCATGCCACTGTATTCCAGTCTGGGTGACACAGTGAGACTCCATCTCAAAAAAAGAAAAAAAAAAGAACACAATATCATTTCCTGACCCAGACAATGCTAAATCACATACAGGACACCTAGTGTTTTAAGTTTCCCCATCTTTGGTTTCTGGGAATACAAAGCAAAAGATCCAGGGGCATGGAGTGAGGCATAAGTCATTAAAGGCTGCCCTGGCTTTTCTCTTCATGGTGTACTGGGAGACACCATGTGGTGTGAGGCATTCATTTGCAGGTATAGAGTCCATAAAATTGTATTCTAAAATTAAAAAAATTTTAATTAGAAGGCAGCATCTGTGAACCTTTTGCTGGAAGTCACTATTTTTTTTTTTTTTTCTGATAAATTATCCCAGCTCTGTGGCTCCTTATCCCCCTCCCACCATGTCAGAGATTGTAAAACCAGCCTCTGCTCCTGTTGCAATACTCCTGTGACAGTCACACGGAGATTTCTCTGCTTAACATTTAACAAGCTACCCATGCCTCCTGGAAAACTTTGAGAAATATTTAATTTAGAGCCACTTCTTCCCTCATAGACTCTCATGGTTGCCTTGTGTTGCTCTCATTTCCTTATTTCCAGAAACTGTGTGAATCAAAGGCGGGTCTGGACTTCTGAGGAGGGCACTGGCTTCTTAATCCTTACCTGCTGCCATCTTTTGCCGTTTGAAACAATGTAATTCACTCTGGCTGCAATGTGAGTAGCCAAGGTTGAATATTTTTTTTTTTTTAATTTCAAGTGAGAGCTTTTTTTAGGTTAAAAAATATTCTGCATAGCAATGGTAGTCTTAGGGTCTCTGTATACGTCTATTTTCATGCTGCTGAGGAAGACATATCTGAGACTGGATAATCTATAAAGAAAAAGAGGTTTAATCAACTCATAGTTCCACATGGCTGGGGAGGCCTCACAATCATGGCAGAAGGTGAAAGGTAGTTCTTACACGATAACGGCAAGAGAATGAGAAAGCCAAGCGAAAGGTGTTTCCTCTTATAAAACCATCAGTTCTTGTGAGACCTATTGACTATCACAAGAACAGTATAGGGGAAACCCTCCCATGATTCAATTATCTCCAACTGGGTCCCTCCTACAACTGGTGGGAATTATGGGAGCTACAATTCAAGATGAGATTTGGGTGGGGACACAGCCAAACCATATCCATATGCAGATGAAGGCGGAGATTGGACTGATGCATGTACAAGTCAAGGAATGCCAGAAATTGCCAGGAAACCCCCAGACTTAGGAGAGAGGTGTGGAACAGTTTCTTCTTTAGATCCGTCAGAAGGAACTAAGCACACTGACACCTTGATTTCTCAGACTTCCAGCCTCTGGAACTGAGAGACAATACATTTCTGTTGTTTGAGCCATGTAGTTTGTGGTACTTTGTTATGGCAGCCCTAGCAAATGAATACTGTAAGTATCATATCCATGTGGCAAATATGATTAGTCTGTCAATATCCAGCCTCTATTTTTTCCCCCCTCTGAGATGAAGTTTCCCTCATCACCCAGGCTGGAGTGCAATGGTGGGATCTTGGATCACTGCAGGCTCTGCTTCCTGGGTTCAAGCGATTCTCTTTCCTCAGCCTCCTGTGTAGCTGGAACTACAGGTGCGTGCCACCATGCCCGACTAAATTTTTGTACTTTTAGTAGAGATGAGGTTTTACCATGTCGGCCAGGCTGTCTCAAAATCCTCACCTTGGGTAATCTGCCCACCTTGGCCTCCCAAAGTGCTGGGATTACAGGCATGAGCCATCATGCCCAGCCAAGTTTCTTAGTAAAAGAATTTACACTTTTGACTGAGACATTGCCACTGGAAGTAATGCCTGTATTTCCCAGCCTTCTTTGCAGCTACGCCAATAACATGTATGGTGAGTTGTGGGGACTTTAGAGAGATTCCTTAAAAGAAAGGGAGAAGAGGCTTTGTCTTTTTTTAAATCTACTTTTCTAATTATTCTGGAATTCAATAGTCCAAAAGAAAGCTTGAAGGGCTGAAGTCCCCACTGCTAATCACAGAGCTACCACAACAATTGTACATTGCCTTCTCCCAGTCTTTCATGGTGTGAGAAATAAAGCTCTGTCTAATCTAAGAATCATTGTTTGGAGTTTACTCTTATAAGAAGCATCATCTATTAGTAACCGATACATGGCAGTTGTGTATACGAGAAGACTTAGAGAGGTGATGTGACTCACCCATGGTCATTCAGCCTCAGCAGCTGGCAGATGCCCAAACTGAAGTTCACATTTTCTTCTTCCTTAGTTCAGCTTTTATCAAAATGTGGTTCATGTGCCCCTGTTCAAAATCGTTGCAGGTGCTGGTTAAAAATACCAATTCTCCTTTGTACTCAGCCTTTTGAATATCAGTCTCTAGAAATCTATGCTTTAATCAGCAACTAATTTGATCCTTTTAAGCACACTGAAGATCGAGAAAGCCCCTGTTTCAAGCCACTTTGTGCTCAGGTACCAAATCCGAGAAGCAGATTCAAAGGGCTAGAAACAACAGTTCTGGATTTTCCATTCACGGTTTTACAATCCACTGTCCTGAAGATGAAACAAGTCCTCAGCAGTGAATGAACAGGAGAACAGAGCCATCTATCACATTTGCCTCAAGGAGGGGAATTTAGGGGACTCTTAAATTTCCTTGGGAATGCAGAACACACCAGAGAAGAGCAGTGGCCAAAGCAGTTACTGTGCATTCTTCCGCCCCACAGACATCAGGGTGTGAAGTCGGTGTGAGTCATCCTTGTTGTCTATTGCTACCTCCACACCATTTTCTCCCTCCTTCCCTCCAAACCCTTGATCCTTTCAGGCTCATACTCTCTGCTTGCCTATACCTCCCTCACTTCCTCTCCATTTCAGACATTTATTGTTGTCCTTGTCACTTATCCTTATTCACTGAATACTTTGGCATCTAGTCTGTAGTCTTTCTCTCCATTTCAGCTTCTTCCTATTAACCAGTGGAAATCCTGGCCTCTCTTCCTTGACCTCATTTTCTCCAATGACCTTCTTATTCACTCCATTTCACCCGTTTCCATTCTCACATCTTGAAGCGTATTAGCTGTAACCACAGCATTTCTGAAATCGCCAGTGGAAACAGCTAATTCTCCCAAGGGAGCCTCTTTGCTCTCCCAGCTCCTCTGCTCAAGTTTCTCTATTAGAATACTTTATCCAACCTGAAGCTTCCATCTTCATCTCCCCCTATTGCTCCACCAATCAGTCTGTCCTTTACTCAGTGGATGTGAATGCAGGTTAGAGTGCCTGCTCCATTGAGTCAAGCACTCTCTTGCAAACATGCTTAACTCTGCTACCACTTTGAGCATTCAGCATGAGCTAAATCCCAATCCAGGGTGAACCCAATTACTTGCATCCACCATCTCACATCCGTCCTAAAAGATGAGCCTGACTAGGGGGAAAAATAACATAATTAGGCAGATTAGAATCATTATGAATTCATAATCTTTTAATCACCTGCTTCAGCTGGGCACTCATTAAAGTCTAGCAAACATTCAATTTCTCTCATCAGCTCATCCCTGTCTGTTCTATCAAAAGAAGATCCATCTGCCTCTGCACTGGCTCCCAAGAATTCACTAGCTTGTTTTTCGCATTCTGCCCAATATCTTAAATCTTTGTCATCACTTCTCCATCCTTCTCATCAGTATACAAGCTTGCTAGATATTCTCTTTTTGAGAAAAGTTTTTTTTTGTTGTTGTTCTTTTGAAAAAAAAGCATGAAACCTGGAAGCTCTCCTTGGATCCACATCATCCAGCTATCACTACTTCATTTTACTCACCTTTCTTGCCATATTTCTCAAGAATGTTTTATATATGACACGCCATACCAACAGCTCTTTATCATTTTGTGATCTGCTAAAGTCTGCTTCTACCCTTGCTACAGCATGAAAACTGTTATTATTAAAGACATTTGTGTTCTCCACATTTTTGGATCCAATCATAAAAAGAGTTCCAGTCCTCATTTTAGGTTAACTGTGGTTCTGTTTTATATATCTTCTAACTTCTATCTTATATAACTAACCTCTGTTTTATATATCTTCAGTCCAGTTTCCAGCCTGAAGAGGCAGCCCATTTTCATGGATCCAATTATTTTAAAATGTTAAGTCCTTGGGAGGCTGAGGTGGGCAGATCATGAGGTCAAGAGATGGAGATCATCCTGGCCAACATATGAAACCCCGTCTCTACTAAAAATACAAAAATTAGCTGGGCGTGGTGGTGTGCACCTGTTGTCCCAGCTATTTGGGAGGCTGAGGCAGCAGAATTGCTTGAACTCGGGAGGCGGAGGTTGCAGTAAGCTGAGATGGTGCCACTGCACTCCAGCCTAGTGACAGTGAGACTTTGTCTCAAAAATAAATAAATAAATAAAGTCCTCAATTTTTGTTGACTGTGGGTTGCTCTAGGTCTGTTTCACATGACTTATTCCAGGGTCCAGTTTGACAGGCAGCCCCTATCTGGATTATGCCCTGGTATAGACCATTTTCATGGCAGAGAGAAACACAAAATCTGACTGAACAAAGGTTCTTGCGTCTTCTACTGGGATGTGACATAGGTTAGGCCTGCTCACTTTACGCTGGCCAAATTAAGTCACATGGCCAGGCCCAAAGTCAATAGCATGGGACTGTACACTCTCACAGATGGGGAGGGGTAGTGCACTGCCAGACAAACAGCAACAAACAAGAAAGTATAATTCTCTTACAGGGAAAGGGTGACCAAACATGTGGGGACAGTACTGCACTCTGACAATCATTTTAACTTGATCCTTGATCTCTCCTGTTCTTATTTCATCTCATACTTTAATCACACTCGCCTCTGTATCTACCTGATCCCCAAGTCAACTCATTGAAACACAGTAATTTGCTAATTCTTACCCACTTGACTATTTGCCATTTCCATTTTGCAAATACTTATTCTTCCTGTATGCTTTCTCCCTATCTTGTTATACATTAATAAAGAGAAAAAAATGTTGAGTCAACTGTGTGATTATAACTTTGTAAGGCCCTCCCTGCTATATTTTTTCTTCCATCTCTTATAACTTCATAGTGTATATGTTATAGTGGCTATTAAAATAGCATCTGCCCTTCTCTGTGTATCTCTCCCACTGTGAATATTTTCATTTCAGTGGATAAATAAATCTTTGGCTATATGAAATGTTCCAAGCCATCTGGTTTGAGATCCATCAATTTTCTTCCTTACTATTTTTAAATATCAACTCATTGTCCCTCTTACTCTCCTTCATTCTTCACAGCACAAAAGGAAGTATTCCTCTCTGAAAATATCCAATTCTTCTTTGTGCTCACTTGTGACAATATTATAACCTTATTGTAATCCATTTAATGCTATTTACTGAGGATGCCCTAATGACTGGTGTATGGAAAATACAAAATAAATAATGACTTTATTTTCCCAAAGACAACTGGGGTTGCATATGTGTCAAATAGAAAATAATAGATAGGGATTTATTCCTCCATTAGCTTTTTAGGTTTGCTTATCTCTCAGAGTAATTTAAATTGAAATGGAAGACAAATCCTTATTTGATTGTTAGCCAATTCAATACTATTTATTTCGTGTAAGTTGGTGTGGGATCTAAGTGCACTGTTGTTAAAAGGCTATTTAATGTCACATAGAGGGCCTATTAATTTTTTTGATAAAGTGTCAGCATGCCCAGCCAATTGCATATATTTAATAGGGAGAGTCTAAAAGTCTGCCTCTATACTTTATGGTAATGGTGCTATAGCTTATATTCTGCTATACATACTAAAGCACTGCTTTTGTCATCAGAAGTCTAGAGATAAATTTCAAAGCGAATTTGTGGCTCTGTTAGAAAAAAGCTCAAAGAATGATACAAGTTTTGTAGTAGAACAGAGATTCAATAGGCAGCACATGGTAGGGAGGATGGGCTTTGTATTCATAGTGAAAATATTGATAATTCAAGTTAAATTTTAACACATTGTTGGTAAGGATACATATTTACATAGGCTTGAAACAGGACATTATCATGGACATTATTTTCTTACTTGGTCTGAAAGACTAGAAGTCACAAAGCTGTTTTCCTTTTCTTGCCTACAATTGGCATACATTGCTAACTAATTAATGCTTACAAGTGAATAGTTTTCTTTTTCATAGAAATAATTGACAATGCGAGGCAGAATCTTAACATAATGCCTAGCACATAACAGTCAATATTTGTAAAATAAATGAATGAATTAAAATTGGATAAAGAAACACAAATGGCACTTGTGGTTTTAAAATGGTGGAGGAAAGATGATGTCTCCTCCTCTTTCCAAATGTCTAATCACTCACAGAACAGATGAAAATGCAGATAATATATACTGCTATGAAATGAAAACCTCAGTAGCAATAATGAAGTTTAAGAATATTGTAGTCTTTAAATTTTAAAAACCCATATCAAAAAGGGATAGAGGCATTTAGAGAAGATACAGCAAAGCAACAGAAGAAGAAAAAATACTGAGTTGTTACACCCTGGGGTGGCAGGAATAAAAGAAAATCATCACAAAAATGAGAGCTGTATTGCCAAGAACATAAAGTGAAAGAGGCCTTTTTAAAAATACAACAAACATGAGGATAGATTGAAATAAACAAGAAAAACAAGTGTTAAAAGGAATAGAGAAATAATAAGAATTATTATAAAGAACAAACAAAAAAAATCCAGCCTATAATTACTCATGTTTCCAAAGAAAAAAAACTGAAATGGAATAGAAATTGTTTATAAACATAATTTCTAAAAATTCCATAAACAGTTGGATCTATGGATTTAAATAGTACTCCATGACCAATAAAAAAGTTAACAAATAATGATCAACAATAAGATATATCCTAATAAATGTATTGCACTTCAAGGGTAAAGAAATTTCATTAGAAAATAAAGATATAATATCTAATCTCTAAAATTAGGAAAAATCAAATAAGCCTAAGGTGTTCTCCCTCTTTCTCCTTCTCCATCTCTCATATATATGTACATATACTGTATGTGTATATGTGAATATACTGTATGTGTATATTTTATATTTTATTTACATATTTTATATCACTCTTGTATTATAAATCTCCTGTATTCACGTTTACTACCACACACATACAAACACATACACACACAAACACACACACACATATATATATATGCATACATATATATATATGTTTTCAGGTACAAGAGACTGGCGTAGTGGTTAAAATATTATCGAGGAAAACAAAGATGACTCCAGAATTTTATACCCAGCCAAACTACTATAACAGTATACATGCAACAGATAAACACACAAGCATTCAGGAAATAGTTACTACATGAGTACTTCTTAAAGAAATTCTAGAGTTTAATGGAAGAGAAATAAATAAAATTTCTAGGACAAAGTTTAAGAGAGAAAATTATGAAGGAGAACTAGCCATACTAGATATTAAGCTTATTGTAAACATCATCGTATTTGAGACAGTGTGGAGAATAGAAAGTCCAGCAATAGCTCAAATACATATATGAATTTCAGTTATAATAAAGGATGTCTTAGTGTGCAAACTACTTTTGAATAAAGGGTGGATGCTAATCCAGATTAAAAGAAAAAAGTTGGATTTTTATCTTACATTTTGTACCAAAATTTTAGATTCAAAAGAGTTTTATAAATATCAAAATCATAAAATAAGAATGTAGGAGAATTTTTATGATAAAGCAGGAGAGAAGGCTATTCTAAAAATGATAAAATCTCAGAACTCAGAAAAAGTAGATACATCTAAAAAGATAGTCAAAAATTGCTACATGGCCAAAAAAGCCACGAGAGCCCAGAAAATAAAAGTACAAAGTACAAAATTGGGAAGTAAATATTTGCAACTTATATCACAGATCAAAAATTAACACAGTAATTGTTCTTGGTAATCAAGAACAAAAGCCAAGAATGTAAGGTTAAAAAGTCAAGAATCAGACTTCAGAAAACAAAATGCACACAGCCATTAAGCCTATGAAAAATTGCTCAAACAATAACTACTATGAGAGATATAAATTACAACTATCCCACATAACAGTTATGTATTTTTATTTCATTATGTATAAAATTGGCAAAGATAAATATGTTTGAATTCACAACCTTATACTTTACTAGTCAAAATAAAAATTGGCATGCCTCTTTAAAGAGAAACTGGGGAAAATCAATTAAATTTAAAATTTTGACATATCCCTTGACCTGTTGTGTTAGTCCATTCTTTCCTTGCGATGAAGAAACAGCAGAGACCATAATTTATAAAGAAAAGAGGTTTAACTGGCTCATCGTTCAACAGGTGGTACAGAAAGCCTAATGCTGGCATCTGCTTGGCTTCTGGGGAGGTCTCAGGACACTTACAGTCATGGCAGAAGGCAAAGGGGAAGAAGGCATATCTTACATGGCCAGAGCAGGAGGAAGAGAGAGAGGGGGGAAGTGTTATACACTTTTAAACAACCAGATCGTGTGAGAACTCTATCACAAGAACAACAATAGGGGTATGGTGCTAAACCACTAGAAACCACCTCCAGGATCTAATCACCTCCCACTAGGCCCCACTTCCAACGATGGGGATTACAATTCAACATGAGATTTGGTGGGAACACAGATCCAAACCATATCACCTGTCAATTGTACTGCTAGAAATTCATACTACTAACAAAAGAACGTAGGAAATTATATATGTACAAAGATATTCAATAGTTTAATAGTAAGTTTGTCAGAATCTAAAATGTCCATGAGCAGAGAATTTGCTATAAATTATGGTACATCCATACTATCAAATACTATGCAAGAAAAAAGAAAAAGGCAGTTATATATAAATTGTTATAAAAGGAGGTCTAAACGATATCATTAAATGAAAAAAGAATTGACAAATGTGTAAAGCATCCTGCCATTTTTGTTCTTTTTAAAGAAGCAGCATATCATGTATAGGTATATGTTCAGAGATATCTATAATATTTAAACAAGAACCAGTAAGGGTCATTGCCTCTGTTGAGAATTAGGGAACCAGAAAAGGGATCTGAGAACAACTTAGATTTAATTGACTCTATCTTTTACTTCTAAAATGATTTTACTTCTAAAATGATTTAAGAAATAGGTCAAGGTACATTTAAGTTTTTTTTTTTCTAACTCATCTACAAAGATTTTCAGAGAAAGTCTTTTTTATAACTATTTATTAGTGATTCCAAGTGGAAACATTTAACTTCTACTCTGGTGGCAAATCTCACTAGATTTGTACCTCACTTTGCAACCGTTGATTAGGATCTCACTGCTTCCCTCATACTCCTGGTTATTTACTCCAAAGGAATTTCTCTACTTACTGCAAGAAAGAACCAGTCTTACCGGGGCTACCAGAGAGGGGTTCAGCACTCCAGTTCTTGGCTCTCCCTCAGAGCCTGGGACTTCCCTTATTTCCGAGAGGGAACAACAAACTTTTCTCTTGCTGCTCTTCTTTTGTTGTCAAATCTTCAAACTTATGACTGAGAACTTATGAACATAATGATCACATATGCTTGCACCACATTGGCTAGTGTCTAGAGCTTCCATTACCTTTTCCCTCCTGTAATGTACATTTCTTAGCCTCTTGATTCACAAAATCTTCCTATCTCATTAAGAAAAAAAAATTAGGCTGGAGGACTTAAGGCTGAGTCTCTAAGCCCTGCATTAACAGTGTGGTGCCTTCCTGAGAGCAGTGCTTGATTTTTGGAAGTTAATATTGCTGGGATATTTCAAATTAACAAGGAAGTCCCAGAAAGTCCTCAGGAAATTGTTACTTGATCAATTTCAAATTAACAACACTCTCCTTACACATACACACACATGCCAAATCTATTTTGGTATTGGAATTTCCTCTCTCAGAGTAGGAGAGGTGGGGAAATGGGGTGACTATTTCTATACCTCAGATCCCCACTGTCCTGCCAGCCCCTAAATAGTCTGGTCCCTGCCACCTTTGTGGCTATCTATTCTAAAAGCATTTTCTCAGCAGCATTTGTTCTGAAGATTTGACCTGATGAGACAGGATGCTCGAATGAAACTTCTGCTTTATTCTCCCAAGTTAATCAGATGGTTTGAGCTTTTGTAAATGAAGTTTTATTGGAGCACAGCCACATTTATGCACTATATTTTCTGCTTTCATGCTACAACGGCAGAATTGAGTGGTTTCCACAGATACCACATAGCTTGCAAAGCCTAAGATATTTCTTAACTAGCCTTTTATGGATAAGTTTGCTAACTTCTACTCTAGATCCTGTAAAGTCCATAATTGTTTATATTTAGTGTAGCTGGAGACACTCATTAGTCTTTTAAGTACAAGCCACATCTTCGGTCCTCTTCTGATAGCAACCCTCTCACAGCCTTATTCCTCTTATCCTCCTCATCTGAGATAACCTTTGGGAATAAAGGCATCCCCTGGGGAATGGAATAAACACAGGATTGACGGGTTGGAGGGGTACTGTCTGGTGTCATCTTAATTCCATCTCACAGCTGAACAACTTTGTACCCAATAGGTTATAACCACCAATGTTCTTGCCCACTGCCTAGATAGAGCTGATTCATCAAGGTAGGGGAATTGCAACAGAGAAAGTTTAATTCATTCAGAGTCAGCTGAACAGGAGACTGGAGTTTCACTGTTACTCAAATCAGCCTCCCATGGGGGTTAGGGTATTCCAAGGATAGTTTGATAGGCAAGGGAATGGGTACTGCTGATTGGTTGGGGTTGCAATCATAGGGGTGTAGAAAATGGTCTTCCAGTACATGCATGCTGAGTCTGCTTCTGGGTGGTGGGTCCCCGTGGAGTCATAGGTCATCAGAAATACAAAAACCTGGAAAGGCATCTCCAAAGGTCAATCTTAGGTTCTACATCAGTTCTCTGTATAATTGGGGAAGCTGCAAATTTTGTGATCTCGGGAATAATGACTGGTAATCCTTCATGCCTACACCTTAGCAGAATTCAGGCTCCTTTCATCCTCCTAACCCGATGCTCTTTCATTAGTTTTACAGAGCAGTTTAGTTTTGGGGAAGAGCTATTATCATTTGAACTCTAAACTAAATTTCTTTCAAATTTAGCTCGGCCCAAACCCAGGAATGACTAAAGGCAATTTGGAAATTAAATGCAAGATGGGAGTTGGGTAGATCAGATGTCTTTCACTCTTATAATTGTCTCACTGTTTTAATTTTTGCAAAGGCAGTTACAAAATTATTCAACCTCTCTGTGCTTCAATTCCTGCATCTGCAAAATAATAGGAATAAGTACCTAATTTATAAAGTTTTAATGAAGTTCAAATGAGATCTTAGAGTATATAACTCACTGGTACATAGTAGTGATTGTTTAATGTTACTTACAATTGTTGCTCCTCAGACACCAATGATCATGTAATTTACCACAAGGCACACCTTGGCCAGTCTCTTTCAACCAAAGATAAGTCCTTCATTCAAGAGCAAGCAGGTCCATTCTATGGAGTCTAAGGAGTCCACAAAGTGACCAGAAGCAAAGTTTTTGTCTATCCAGTGTGGCTGAGACTTAGAGAGAATATATATTATATACACATATCCCTGATTGCTCAGGACAGGCCTGATGTACACATACCATCCTGGCATAATTAATAGATCTCTTTCACTTTTTAATTTGGATGATAACTACACAGCTATTATATCCCTACAGAATGGTGACTGTCAAAAGCAGATAGCTTCAGGAAGTAAATTGATAGTGGGAGAAGTGAGAGACTCACAGAAATGTCATTTAAAAAAGCTCTTAGGCAACAAGAGACTCCAGGGGTAAGCTGATGCTATGAGACATGTCAGGACAAAGAGAACAGTATAGACAGTAGGGAGAGATTCTGCCATGATATTCAAATAGCTTCAGAGATAAAATTTGTATTGGGTTTGTGGCTGTGGTTTGACACAGAGCAACACAATGAAGCCTGTCAAATTCAAATAGAGAGATAGAGGAATCCCAAGGCTGAAGGTTGGTCTGAGGTCAAACTTTCCTAGAGTTAACGAGGACCTATGGGGACCTATAGTAGGGATAGGCTTATCAAAATAACTCCCAGGGCCTCCTGGGGCTCTTCCTTAGTGAGCCTCTATCATTTGTGGAAGTGACAATTCTAAGACATCTTTGAAGAGAATAAGCCAATTTGATAACAGCTTTGTGTGTGTGTGTGGTGGGAGGTGGGAGGTGGGTATATATAGAAACAGATAAACACAAAAGCAAGACAGGTCAGTGTTTAATTATGTACCGTAACCCCAATCATCATAGACAGAGCATTAGTGGATCCACTAAAGTAGGATACTTATTCGGTGAAACATCCAAATGGTGACTGGAACCAGGCTGGGGCTCTGGAGGTGGACCCTGTCCTTAAAGGGTAAGGGTTAGCTTGGAAGGGATGAGCCTGTCTGTCGCATTTTCTTGTGGTTGGATTGAAGTTGACATCTTTGGGTGGATTACAATATATGATCACATGAAGCTACAAGCATCCACAGAATGACCAGTGATGAACTGGGAAAGACCTCTGGCAAAAGAGTTGGTACAACGAACCTTCTGTGTATGTTAATGAAGAGTTTCCTTTGGGATGAAAAAGGAATATGGCCAAGCCTTGCACCTCACGAGTTAACTTTTCTACAAGATTAAAGAGAGAGATAGGGGGAGAAAGGAAGACAGAAGGAGGAAGAGGTAGGGCCGAGGAGGAGGCAGGGCAGAGGGAGAACCTGCAGAAGAAAAAAAGGAAGAAAATGACATTTAATTATATAAAAATGTCAACACCATAAAACAACCTTATTGTAAAGTTAATTTGATGAATGTTTTCTCAATCAAGCTTCCATCAGAGAAACAGAACCCATGCAATATATACCTATATAAAGAGATGTATTGCAAGAAATTTGTTTATAGTATTATTGGAGCTGGCTAGGCTAGTCTGAAATCCGAAGGATACATCGGGAAGGGTAGGTTGGAAATTCTGCCACAGGAGTAAATTCTGCTGTCCATGGCCCAACTCTCTTCTTTGCAAAGGAAGAAAGACTATTGTTAAGGCCTTTCAATGTATTAGATTGGGCTCACCTAGATTACCCAGGGTAAACTCTTTTGCATAAAGTCAATTGACTGTGGATGTTAATCACATCTACTAACCTACCTTTGTAGGAACACCTAGCTTAGTGTTTCATTAAATAACTGGGACTATAACCTAACCAAGCTGATATATAAAAGTGACCATCATTCAAGTCAATTTATTTTATTTATTTTTTATTTTGAGATGGAGTTTCACTTTTGTTGCCCAGGCTGGAGTGCAATGGCATGATCTTGGCTCACTGCAACCTCCACCTCCCAGGTTCAAGTGATTCTCGTGCCTCAGCTTCACAAGTAGCTGGGACTACAGGCATGTGCCACCAGGCTCAGCTAATTTTGTATTTTTAGTAGAGACAGGGTCTCCATGTCTCTGATGACCAGGCTGGTCATTAATTTATTTTTATAATCATATCTGTTGTGCTTAAAAATTAGAAATCAGTGCTTCTCAGGTATGAGGTGACTTTTTTAAATAGAGTCAAACCAAAGATTTACAATTGTAATACACTGTGATAGAAATAACAGAGTTAGACATTTTTTTTAGACCTAATATATCCCCAAGTCCCCAGTGCTTCCCTGTTACCTCCAAAAACATCCAACCTAGTCCCAACCTACCATTCCCAATCCTCCCTTCTTTACTCCACACCTCATCATTTCAGATACTCAGATCCTTTATCATTCACTGTGGGTGCCATACCCTTCCATGGCATGTATAGCACATACTATTGTGCCAGCCTAGAATGGAGGGGAAATACCCAAATGAATGAGTGAGAGATTAAAAAAGCAGGAGAAGATGAAGGAAGCACAGCCATGCAAGGTGTCATGGCTCCACGCACATTGACTACTGAGAAGAGCACATCAATGCCTTCATCCTCAGGCACAATCCTGCTGACCCTCCTAGTCACTGATTCTGAGTCAGGCCCCTGGCTCCTAGTGCTCTGCACAGCAGGTTGCTACTCCAGACCTATAGAAATCCTGCCTGGGACCCAGGTACTCTGCAGTTCCTAGACAGGGGCAGTGTTAGGGCTCCTGGTTGCAGAAGAGGTACAAGATCTCAAAGTTTAGTGATTATGTAGATAATGGGGTACTGAGGCTTCAATAAGGCCTTACAGAAGCACCTCTTCTAGAGAAGGTGGTGAAGAGTTCAGTCAATCTTATTACAGGCTCTGAAAGTGCTGGAAATGTCCCTCAAGTTATCTATCCCCCAGCTGAAGTGGGGGTCCACCCTGAGCTTCCTTTTTTGTCAGAGGAGTTGTTTATGGCAGGAGAAACAGTGCCTCCTCTCCCCTATGAGATGTCGAATAGGGCTGAATATTTTTACACTTGCAGTTAGAGTTTAGACAAGATTAGTTAAGATGTTTGAAGTAACATTGACTACTACTCAGGATTAAGCAACCCCAATTAGAGGTCAATCCTTGAAATGATTAAAAGACATTAAACAGCAGTTTTATTAGATGTCTAAGTACAGGAGAAGGGTCATGAATTAAAGACAGTAATTCTTTTGGCCAGTGCTAAAGACAAACTTTTTCCATTGGAAATCAGGTTGAGGCTCAACTAACTGACTCTCATGCCTGTGGTCATTAGAAAGTCCTCAGGGGCAGCATTTCTGATAGTTGAGGCCATTCTCAGTTTAGAGGAAATCCCACACCAAGGACATAAAAACTTTAAGTCTCTGTTCACTGGGACAGCCCTTGTGTAGGATCCCAATCTCATAGTGACTCAACTTGGACAAGGTCAAATTTTTGTTCCTTATCCATTAAGGAGACTGCTGCCAATGGATCACTCTCTAGAGATAGAACAATATGGGTACACTGAACTCAAGGATGGAGTCTTTCTGCTCTTCTCTCCATCCCTGGTGGCAAGCACAGCACTTGATTGTTTTACTGAAGAAGCTGTTAGCATTATGGTTAAGAGCCAACGATGGGAGTTCAGACTTCAGCCTGGCCACCTTCTAGCCACATGATCCACTAACCATGCCTCACCTTCTTCATCCATCCAAAGGTCCTAATAATTTTCTTCCCACTTTAGGATGTTACATAGAATAAATGAGTGAAAATTGCCATATTTTATGTTTCTAAAACTCCATCTGAATTCAAGTTCTCACACACCTAGATGTGAGATATCCAAATGTCTGCCTGACTTGAGGCGTTTCCTCTTCCTAGGATGGCACAAGAAAAATGTGTGGGGGAGGGGGCTGGTTAAACAGCACCTGCTAAGCAGGGAAAGAACCTCTTGACTAGTGGCTGACATAATCATGACCTCTGAGATGTTCATTGTCCAAGTCCATTTTCAGGCCTGTTGTTACATCCTCCAAGCCAATACTAGAGTTTAGTCCCTCCAACCATTTCAGGTAACCCCATGGGATGTCCCAACACTAGTTCAGCCTTAGGAGCTAGGTTTGTGCTCCCTCAGAAGCAAGCAGGGAAAGAAACCAAAGAGACCGTTTTTAGTTAAATATTTGGGAAGGGTTTAGGCAAGCATCATGGCTTAAAGTTGGTAGAACTGTTTAAGGGAGATGTTTGGGGCAAAAAATCAAGCTGGCTTGAGACAGAGTGGTTGATGTCCAGTCATAGAGAAGTTTTTCTTTCATCTCTGCTCAGAACACTGATGTTTGGCAACTCTAGGCTGGAAGCTTTGAGAGCATCTGTCATTCTGTATCTAGTTCCCATGGTGAGCTGAAATAATCAGGCTGAGGCCTCATGGACAGCAGGTATGGACAGGTGGGAAAGGAGCAGGGAGGAGGCCCAGTGTGGTACGGAGGCTGCAGAACACAGACTGGTTGAAGAAACTTCCAGAAATAACTGGAGGGCACTTGGAGGACTATTAATTTTTAGCACTCAGGTCTGCAGGGGCTCAAATGCCATAATTAGGTCATTTAAAGTAAATGTGATAGAACTTTATATTGAACCAAATGCTTGGCCAACAGGGACTATGGAATAAAAATATTTTCAGATATTAAAAGGAGAATATGAATCTTCATATGCAGAGACAGGTAAGATCTAGGTAGTATATTCATATTCACAATTACAAATGGGTACATATTTCAAGCTGATAAAACAAGGATCTAGTCTCAAATTCTACTGATTCTGTGAGATACTAAGTATTAATTATGCTCTATTCCAAAGCTAGGTTCTAGATCACCTAAACAAAAGTTCTAAAGGAAGTGAGAACACTGGTTTCAGGACTACACCCAACCACATACCTCCAGCTTATAAGAGAGGTTGCAGAGGCCTGCACAGGAGAAGCTTGAAATTGGCAAGCATGGTCGTATTCTTCCAGTCTCAAGCTGGCTGAAAGGGCAGAGTACTCATAAAGAATTCAACGTGTGTGCCTAGACCCTGTGCCTCCTGCCTCCACTGAAAGAATAATCTGATGTGCGGCTGACCTTAGCAGCATGACCTTAGCAGCGTGCTCTCCAGACAGCAGACAGTGTGAACCGTGTGAAAGAGTCAGCTTCGAGTTTTACCTGGGCAAGGGGGGCTGGAGTCATCCCGTCAGGAAGAAGCTGAAGGTCATCTTCCAATTGCCCAGGCGGAAGAAAGGAAGAATAGAACTGTGGCTGAAGGACCCTAGCTAAAGCTGGAGAAGGCATAGCTGAACGTGCCCGGGAAAAAAGTCATCTTCAACTTCTGCTTCGATTGGGTAGAAGAAATGAAAGCTATCATAGTGGTACTCAAATGAAACGTTGCTCATTCCTTGCCCCTTGTTCCTCCTTGCTCACCACCCTGCCTCAACTAAAATAATAAAACCCTTCGAATCTGAAACCTGAAGCAAGGGGGACAAGGGAGGAGCTGGAAGAGATCCAGAGAGAAGCAGCCGACCTTATCCCACCTCCTTGACTGCAATTTTCAGCCTGGGGAGGGGAAGAGTTTTAATTTTAATGATATTCAAAATTTCTATTATTATATTGGATAGGCCAATTAATGAATGGAGACTGTTTTACAGAATAATATGACTGGTGAATGTTTTATTATGTGGGACTGTCTAGAAAAAACTATGAGACCTGCCCTAGATTTCACTGGAGTCATGGGGACAAAACCTATCCTACAGAATATATTTAAAGGACAATGGCTGGTGAAGAGGAGGAAATATGATTTTTCACTGCGCCATGGAAGTCATTTACTTAATGAAACTGGCTACATCCACCCACAGACACATTCCTTACGCCCATTAGCTTAGCCCCTTCCTCACTTTCCTTATCTCTATTGTGTCCAGTTTCTGAAAACCATATATTGCTCTCCTTGGTTACTTTGCCACATATACAGGCACTCCTACAGCCCTTCCTGGCCTGAAGGCACTGCTCTAAACTTCTACTTGCTTTGCTGTGGCCCTGAGATGCCCCCTATCTCTCAGGATCACCCTTCCCTAGTATTGGTTCATGCCCTACATAGTCTAGCTCTTGGCTGAAGTCCACCTAAAGTGAAGACAGGGCCTGATTGACTTTCTCTTCCCCCTTTCTCCTGTATTACTGCTAGACTTTTGTATCATGTCCAAGCCTCTCCAGTTGAAGACACAGATGGCCTTTGGGAATTTTTCTAGAGCCCACGCCATAGAATTTTATTTTTCTTTTAAAAATTTTTGGGAGAAGGGAGAGAAAAATTTTGCCCATTATATAGGCAGCACCTGTTTAACATGCATCCCTTATTTCTGGTGTCATAACTAATTATTTGATATCTCCAAGAGGAACTTCCTATTCATTATGTGTCATTTAGCAGCAAATAACTGAAAGCGAAGCAACAGTTTGACAAAATATATGCTGCATTAAGTTGGATATGAAGTTATGAGGGGAGAGAAACAGACAACTCTCACACTCTGAAGTTTTAAAAATATATTTGTTTAAAATAACTAATTGTTGTGAGTGCCAGTAGAGTTGCAAAGGTGTGGGTTGTCAGGATCTGAATGTTCTGATCTCTTCAGTCACTCTGACAGCTAAATTACTAGGAAATATGACGAGAACACACTTTAGAGTCAAGAAAGTGAATTTTCAAGAAATAAGACTAATGTTGAGGTTAAATTAATTTATTGAGAATCTGGAATAAACACTTTAATTTTCTCAAGGAGAGCCCTGACCTCTGGGAATAAAAGGTTTTGGTTTTGTGGCCCATAATTATTTTATCTAAAGACATTTTGAGGGTTTTTTTGGTTGTTTTCTTGTATCTCCTTATAAAAATATTCAAATGGTAGACCCTGGATTAAAGGACTTTCTATTAGGTTAACATATTAGATTGCCAATATATTAGTTTTTACTTACAAAAGTGGCAGTTTTATGTAGTTGAACTTAATACTGGTCTTGAAGGCAGTTACTGGCCAACATATGAGATAAACCACCTTTATTTATAGACAACAATCATGTAATCCTGGATTTCTACTGATTCCCACTATAGCTTGCTGGTTGAGTAGCCATTTGAGCTCAATGTCATTAACTATAAATACTTCAAGCAGCAGACAAAATAGGGATTTGAGAACATGGCTGGTACAGTAGAAAACAAAACAGTCAAAACAACCAGTTGAATACCTTGTCTCAAGACTAAATTGGGCTGGTTTACACACCTGATAAGATCAGTCATGTTCCAATTGGTCAGAGAGAGGATAAAAAGCCAACTCATTACAAAGTGGTCTGTTCAGTGGTCAGCAATAAATCTACTCAATATGGTTGTGAACTTGGTTGAGATGAACATCAAAAACTACTGATTGTGGGAGCACTGATGGTAAAAGGACAAATCTGCTGGAGTAACTAGAGGTTCTCATTACTTGCATAGTTATCACCACTAGCAGAAATGGTGGAAAGCTCTTAACTGCGAGTTTCTCATCTTACTTGTTGAGAATAATCAACTGTGGCCAAATTCAGACATTGCTGCCTTGGTACTAACATATCTGGAATGGTGGAATTCAAAGAACCAGATAATCTGGAAGGAAATACAACTATGGCTAACAATGACTACTTTCTCCAGGTGCATGGAGGAATCATACCTGCTAGCTTCTCTGAGAGCAGAAGGGGTACTGAATCCTGAATTACAATTGAAGCCCATTCTTTCACAAACAGCAACAAGATAAACGAGGATCAAATAATCTAGCACTGTGTGAAATTTCAAAACTCAACACTTCCCCCCAGAGTTAAAGATGGTCAAATAGAGAAAATAGAAAAATGAACCAGTCAAAGTTCATTTGCAAGTGGAACCACTAAGATAAATATAGATATCTCATACTTATATGTATGTGTGTATGTATAAAATACAGGTAGCTATAAATACATATAACTATATGTTATATCTATATGATATATAGTTATACTATATAGTTATCAATAGATATATAGATCTATTATATGTAGATATATTATATAACTATATATAACCATATATAATAGAGATATATATCTATATAATATATAGATAATTATATAGTTATCTGTATAATCTATATAAATATAGCTATATATACTTATCTATATAGTTAATCTATATAGATATAACTATATAGTTATAAATCTATATAGATATAGCTATATAGTTATATAACTATATAGATAACTATATATATATATAACCATTACATGTAACTATATAGTTAATATCAACTTAATACCTAGATCTTGAAGCCAGTTACTGGCCAAAGCATTAGATAAACCATCTTCATTTATAGACAACAACCATATAATCCTTGGTTTCTACTGATTCTCCCTATGGCTTGCTGTTTTAGTAACCATTTGAGCTCAATGTGTCTATCTACCTATCTATAACTACTTCTTATTAAATAGGTTCATCTTAAGTGGAAACGTGTAAGTCATAGAATTCTGAGAAATATGTTCAGCCTAGACAAGTGTTGTGCTGAACTAGGGAAGGCACCTGTTTTAAGAGACCTATGAGGAGACCCAGAGCCAGCAAATGAGACATGGGTTTTTATTAGGAGCTTACATACAGGGGAGAGGGTCCTGTGGCGGTGGACTGGACAGAACTGCCTTATGCACAAAAATGGCCCAGTGGCATTGGCCTGGATGACGTATTTGCATAGCCCAGACTGGGCAAGAAAACTGTAACCACTCGCAATCAGCATGCATCTTGTAGAACATTTTTAACTTAACACCCTTCCCCTAATGACCTCCACTGGTAACCTTCATTTAATACAACACTCAGGGCCCTCAAACCCCTGTACTGCCCATGTTCCACAGAATGGGTCAGGTGCTCAGATGTTCCTCATAGACAAATAATGAAGTTCTGAGGCTGCTATTTTTGGATTCCCTATCTTAAAACACACACTCAGGTGCATCTGCCATACAGGGTTGTTCTAAGGGTATGCTTCAGTTATTGCTGTCAGGTGCATTTACCCTGCAGCAAGTTGACACATTACAAATCCATCACAGGATGACTTAAATCATTTAGGGAAGCCTGATTTTCATGTATTTGCCCAATTTAATCTGCTGTTGTTTATACCAGCAGATAAAATTCCCTGACCATACAGTGCTGTCCTCTAGATACAGCCAGGGAGAGGAGTCAACAAGCCCTGCCTCACCTCTGCAAACATAACATTTTTTTTTTTTTTTTTTCTCGCTCTGTTGCCCAGGCTGGAGTGCAGTGGCCGGATCTCAGCTCACTGCAAGCTCTGCCTCCTGGGTTTACACCATTCTCCTGCCTCAGCCTCCTGAGTAGCTGGGTCTACAGGCGCTCGCCACCTCGCCCAGCTAGTTTTTTGTATTTTTTAGTAGAGACGGGGTTTCACCGTGTTAGCCAGGATGGTCTCGATCTCCTGACCTCGTGATCCGCCCGTCTCAGCCTCCCAAAGTGCTGGGATTACAGGTTTGAACCACTGTGCCCGGCCCCAAACATAACATTTTAAACTGCTCTAAGACAAGCCGAGAAAAAAGTCAGTAAGCCTAAGGCTATTGGGATGGGCAGAACACCTATTGTTGCTGAGACAAATGTGCAAAGATGGGCTTCTTATACAAGTCAAACAATTCAACACGATTTTTGGTGCCAGTTATCAGAGCATAGAGACTTTGTGTGGTTATGGTTTCTTTCTAAGCTGGTCTTGAGATCTCTTTGTTGAGATTGGTCATAGCTGAGATAGTCACTCTCAAGGAAAGTGCTAAGTGAAGGGGGAAAGTTAGGTTTTGGTGTGTTACTCAAGTGAGACATGACGAAGAGGGAAAAACCAAAATGCATGAAGCAGAAGAAATGTATTACTTACAAATCCCAGGGAGGTTGAGGAGGCCAATGGAATGTCTGAAAGCAGCAGGGAGTGCGACCTGAAGACGGGGAGCTCAGGAGAGAGACCTGTACTATTAGGCCTTTATTAAGGTCTGTGGATGTTGTCCTGTAGGCCTTTTCCTGGTGAACGTGGATTGGCTAATTTAAAGAAAACACGTGCAAAGGGTCATATGACTCTTGCATTGGCCGTTAGGTTTTATCATGATTAGCAGCTGTAGGATGGATGCCTTGGGCTTGGGGTTGGTGAGATGAGGAACAACCGGGCCGTGTCACACTCAGCCACTAGAGGGCAACGTTGAACTAGGCCAAAGGTGATGGGGCACGACTAGGTTTCAAATAAGTTTTGTGAGGATTAAAGCAGTGACTTTATTAACTAATTTATGACAAGATTTCAGGATTCCAGCAGAGAAAGTGTCTATGAAGGCAGTGTGTTTCCAGAGAAAGTCCAAGCCTGGCAGACCAGGACTTGTGACTGCTCCATTTCTAAAGCAATCACACAGTCCTGGTGACTTAACTAAATGGAAGTGAGTGCTAATAGATTCAGCCCCTACAAAGGGGAGTGATTCTGGTCACCCTTCTCAGGTGTGCTCACCGAAGAACATAGTTAATTAACTGTGGGCTTCCCTGTGATCTAGGTGCAAGCAAATGGCTGATTAAGAACTGCCTCTTCAGGCCCCAGAAGTAAGTCTTTGAAAGCTTTCTCTACAGTGCCGCCCTGTACTCTGACGATCATGGGAAAAGAGGAACTTTTCCAGGAGGGATTTTATTTGTCGTTATCCCAGATCACCAGAGTAGCGGCTTCTGTGTTTGGCCCTAACAAAGAAGAGTGCATACCACCCAGAGAGCTTGGACTTTGAGCAAGATGAAGTATGCAGACAAACCTTTGTGTGGTCTCTCTTTGGAAAGGAGGGGAGTGGGTTGCAGTTGTCCATATCAAGCAAGAAAATAACTTTAAAAGAGTATAAAACAAAATGGCAATACCTGGGTGCTAGGTTGCCTTGTGATGAAATGTAGTGGATTTGGATTGTTTTTGTCTGCCCAATACTCTTTCCTCTTTTTGGGGAGAATTGACTCTTCCCATAATCTTTATGACTGAGTGGGACCCTCACAGCACAGACCTCCTCTTGGTCACAGCAATGGGCATAGGATCCAAGATATGTTGCATTGATCAACTGATCTATCTTTACATCCACCTTTCTTTCTAGCTGTTTACTTATTTATTAACTATCTATATACTTACCTCTCTATCTTTCTATTCTCTTTCACCTGTCTACCTACAGATAAAAATTGATGTAGGTGAAAGTGTGTTCATATATGAAAAACAATGTTACTAGAGGCAACAAATTCCCTTCAGCCAGCTTGAATTTGGTTTCTGATATTTGTATCTAAATGGAGTTTGATCAATGCCACACATCTTTGTCCCAGTTTTGCTTACATTGTATACAATCTGAAAAATAAAGTGAAGAGTATCGTTCTCTTCCTTTCCTTTTAAGGTAACAGGCACACTGAGAGTTTAAGTAAAATAACAAGGCCATGCAACTTTTAAGTTGCTGACCTGGTATGTGAGCTCAAACCTGTGTGACTCAAGCCTTAGCACATTCCTTGTGTGCCAATCTTTTTTTCTTTCTTGGTATCATGGTAAACACGACATTTCATGGACTCATTGGCAAAAACCACCTGGTTTCACAAATAAAAATGAAGCCTGTGTGGGCATTGTGCAGAAAAAGAAGAGTGTTCAACTATTTTTTAAAAGAGAAAAAGTGAATTTAGTCAGAATCATGTTAATAAATATAGTTTTATATTAATAGCACCTTACATCTGTGTGCCTCTATTTTACAGAGCACCGTGATATATCCTTCCTTTCTCAGTAAATTATTTAAGTTATTCTGGTAAGCTGGTAGAGTAATCGTTATGATTGCAGAGAGGTCGTGCGTTATGGGCTCAGAGAGACGAGGTACTTTACCTAATGTTTCACAGCTAGGAAGAGATAAAAGCTAGACGTAGCCCCAAATTTTCTGACTCCAAGCTACAGTTCTCCAATTAACAGAAAAAATGGCATTTCTAATCCAGTGGCCATTTTGAGATTATTCTATGTGTGGTATTTTAAATTCTGCTAGGTAATTTAAGTTAAAGAATGGTTCTTTTCTTGTTTCATGGAAAGACTCTATTTCTATCTTCTATCTCTTCCTCTCTGAATCCCTTATTTATCCCACATAACCACTGACCTGAATGTTAATCCCAGTCACAATAATTGGATATATATGTTGATTTCTATGTGCCTGACTATTAAACACCAAATAAAACCATTATCACACTCCCGATCTCTTGTTGCTCAAATTCATACCCCTTCTTTCTATTGTTTTTTAAAAGTCCTGATGCAGTTCTGATTATGTGGGTCCCTTGCTTATAAAATTCAAAGTCTGCTTTGCATGGCATCTCACCCCTCACCCAACGTGATTCTGAAGCTCCGCCAGGATGGGATCCTGGTCTGTGGAGGTCTCAGGTGAGTGACAGAAATATCTTCGGATCTGGGTTTTCTGAGATGCATGGTCAGGACAGCTGCAGAGGGAGGAGGAGAAGATGATGCATGCCCTTGGCAGTCAGTGAAGGACGATGGGCTTATGTGTAAACATTGGTGACAGTGGACTGGGCGTGGCAGGCAGATAGAGGAAGGGGAAAGGAACGCAGCCAAGACGGCGCATGCTACAAGTGCCTGGACAAGACGCCTGCAGTGCAGGGAGCAGCCAGTCTCGGTTTCCATTATACCCAACTTGGTTTGTGGGATCAAGGTTGATAGAAAGAGGGGGAAATGCTCTTACTCAAATGAATAATAAGATATGAAAACACACGATTTTGCTTTAAAAATATCTACAAGAAAGAAAACATTTTAAAATGTGCTTTCTCCATAGCCCCCCATTTAATATTAGAAAGAATGGTAATGTGCGAAGGGTCTGAATTTTAACATTAATAAAATTAAATGGGAATTTGATTATGCTGTGTTACAGCTACACATAAGGTTCTCAAGCATAACTTTTGCAAATCTGTTAATTCCACTGGTGATTAGATATGTGCATTTCAACACATCTTGCTGCCCTTTGAAATCTAGTACAATCAAGATGTTAGATTGTAAGTTATTTTCTGGTTATTAAGATGTATTTCAATCCTCATCTTTAATCAACTGAAGATTCGCAAGATGGCTTTGATATGCACACTGGGGTGTGTGTGTGTGTGTGTGTGTGTCGTGCACGCCTCAAACTGATGTGCTGTCTCTCTCATTTCCTGCATCTCAGGATGTACCCTCTGGTGCAGGTTATTAATAAGGAATCTGTGTTCAGTTTCATTCACTTAAAAATGGAGGGGGGTGTGTTGGAAGGCTCTTTACATCCCTAAATCCTAGGGGGAAGCCCCGCGGCTTGGCCCCTCCTGTCAGAGTCTATAAGGGAAGGCAGAACTCAGCGAGGCGGAGGGAACACAGCCAGTTGGTAGATAACGCCTGGCTGCCCTCTGACCCTCGGGTTAAACTGCTGTCTGGGCTGCTCAATCTGGTAAGCCGAGTTCCGGGGAGGGAGAGCTGCCAGTTATCTGTCAGTGTGCTAAGGCATGGACTTCATCACAGAGAGGTGCACGGACCAAATCTTCCTAATGACCTCTGTCAGGCCCCCCTCTCTCTGAAGCACTGAGGCCATTCTAGTATACACAATTTAGGGAGTTTCCAAATCATCGAGGAGCTGATGACTTCTCCGGACCTTCCAGGGAAAGTAAAGGAAGGAGGTAACCTGTTTCCGGAACAGTCTATTTCAGGCCTTCATGTGGCTATGTAAGCTGAGGCGGTGGTGAGGCATATTCCCCCAACGTGCTGCTGTCAGCATGAAGGACTCTGCAATTCTGTGATTTAAATAAGCGGTGTGCAGCACCTCCACCAAGGATTTCAGTCAGGAGAAGAGGGATGGGAAGGAAAGACAGGACACTTTTATGTCAGATGCCACTAGAATATACACAAAGACAAAGCAGTCTGTTGAGAGTGAAGAGGACACACACAGAGACTGTGAGTACGCACAAAGAGAGCAAGGGAGAAGTGAGAGAGACAGGCAGAAAGAGACACAAGGTCAGAGAGACATGCAGAGAAAGCCACACAGAGCTGACAGACATAACAACAGTAGACACAGAGACACAGATAGATGCAGAGAGAGGCAGAGACACAAACGCACAAAGGGAAAAAGAGATGGAGATGGGCAAAGAAACAGAGAGAGGCCCACAGAGAAGGAAGCAGAGAAAGAGGGAGAGACAGGCTGCCAGACCGACCAAGAGAGACAGAAAGATGCAGGCTGGCTGCAGAACTTGTTTAGGGTTACAAGGTGGACACTCGTGGGTCTCTAGAAAGCAGGGCTCAGCCATTGGGTGGGCTGTGGAAGGGAATGCACCCTGACCCCCAACCCACAGTACAAGGCTCTCCGCTGAGGATGGAAATTTGGCTGAGCTTTGGAGAAGGAGCAAGTGATGGCTGGGCATACAGGGGTAACAACGGTGGTAGGGATGAGAATTGCTTTTTGGTTGAGCTGAGGAGGCAGACACATGTATGAGCTGCTTCTCTATTAAAAGTGCTTCCATCCTGTTCCTCAGAAGGCTGTCTTCTTCTTTCCTACCCTTGTCTCCTGCCCTCCATCTTTCTGCTCCTTTCTTTCCCTTGTTCCTCCTTCTGTGAAGCTCCCTTTGCTAGTATTTTGATTCACTTACTCTACAAATATTTTCTAACAACCTGGCTATGTAGTTCTCAGCCTTTTTCTGGACACCGGAAACAAATCAGTGAGATGAACTAAGTTGGGAGTCTCCTTAATTAAGACGTTTGCTGTCTGGGTGCCCCAAGCATTGTACATGATGAGCATCAGAGTCACAGTTCGCATTGAATGAAGGAGGTCAGAGGGCTCAGGAAGGGAACTTGCATTGTGGCTGCAGAGCTGAACATCAGGCAATGGAGAGAACAAGTTCCCATTCCCAGGCCAGATGGCCGGTGTGTTTCATTCATTCATGTGCCAAGCACTTGCACATCATCTACTGCACACCAAGAACTGGGTCAGATGCTCAGGCAATTCAGTGTCAACAAGTCCAACATGATTGGAATTTAGACACTGGGTTCTTCCACCCTTCCCCTCAACTAATGAGCAAATGCTAAAGCAGGAAGTAGGTAAACTGAGTCAAAACCCAGTGCTGTTTGCCGGTGACTCATGAAAGATAGAAGCCCAGGCCCTGATGACCTTTACCACCTCATCCAAGGCTATCCTGCTGTTGAACGTTTTGACTAAATGTCCCCATACTTCACGGGAAAAGCCAGCAAGAACAACTCCGTAGCCTTCCGCAGCAATTGTACAAAAATTATATGATTCTTAGTAAAATGCAGCTGAATTATGAGAAAAATGAGTTCCCAGGAACTCTAGTTTGGTGCCCAGCTGAGACTGAGATTAGAGCCACTGGGCTGCCTGCTTCCCAAAGCCACCAAAACACACAAATGATGGCTCTTCAGAGGACAGCAAGGCATGCAAACTAAACGAGCCCTCCTTTTCCTGGAGACATTATCTTTTTCACAATCCTGTCATGTTCACTTAAGCTCTGTTTAAGCTTCGAGTTAAGTGCTGTGGTACGGTCTTGACACAATTCGCATTTTGGCCTCTTTCTGGGATGTGGGAAGTCACAGTTCGGGATGTGGGAAGTCATAGTTCAGTAGGTGGTGCTGTCGGCCTTTGAGTCAATCTCAGACTGTCCCCTGGCCTTGAACTAGGGCAGTCCTGGGGTGGAAGAGAACACTTGCTGTATTAAAGAAGACTCTAAATGTCGTTGCAACATAAAGGAATGTGCTGTTTCATTAACAAGGTTTTCAGGTGCAAACTCAGCCAAATACGACAATTTTTCTATATTCTTCTAGAATTATTTTCTTATAACACACAGGCATTTGTTTATACATTCACTTAATCAGGCCACAGATGTGTATGTTGAGCTGCTCTTCTGTGTCAGGAAATGTGAAATTTTTTTTTTCTGAGATTCTGTTAAGAGGAACAAAGAAAATATATAAAATCTGATCCCTGGTACCTAAAGCCTTCAAACTAGTATTAATAAAATGGATTAATAGAGTACCTATCATATGTTGGCTACTAGGCATTTGATATGCATACATTATTCCTATAATCTTCTAAGAATTTCCACTTTCCAGCAGTGCAAATGGAGATTTTGAAATATTAAATGACTTGCCCCAGATTGCACAGCTATTAAGAGGCTAAGTGGACTCTGAGGCCAAGTCTATGACCTTAAACTCAATTTCCTTTCCATTGCAATAAGATTATAACACCACGAATACTGTAAAACAGGAGAGGCTCTGGTGCACAAAATTTAAGGACTCACCCCCTCTTACCCTGATAAGATATAAACAGAGATGAGGTAGCAGCAAGAACAGAGATCTTGGAGCCTGCCTTTTGGTCTTTGACTCCCAGAGTCTCCTTTCATTAGCTATGCAATGTTGCACAAATTTCTTGATTTCACTGTATCTCAGTTTCTTCATCTGTAAGATGGGGATAATAACAGTATAAGGCACACAGAGTTATTGTGGGGAGTAAGTGAAATAATGTACATAAAGTGCTTAGAGTAGTAATGAACACATATGTAAGTATTAGACTTTTTATTATTATATTAAAATAATTACGTGGAATAGCTATATGTGAGAAATCCCCTCTATGCAATTTACAGTTCAGAGGGGAAAGAGAGTGCTTCCAAATACAGTAACCTTGGAGGTTGCATTTGGATTAACTTTTGACATGATAACAGGATTTTGACAACTGGAGGTAGTAATATTTGTAGCAACAACATCCTCTCTTTCTTTAGTCCTTACTTTATGTCATGTGCTCTGCTGAGTCCTTTATATTTATTTTCTCATTTAATACTTGCAAGAATTCTATGAGGTCAAGACTTTCTGAGCACTTTCAACTGAGTCAGTGTTCTCTCTGCCCAAGGCTGCCTCACTAATAAGCGGCAGGATAGAGTCAGTTCTAGGTCTGCCACATCTCCAAATCCATTAGCTCCTGGGTAGACCATAGGGTGGAGAGCTGCAGGCGAGATCTGAAGTGAAGTTGACTTCCCAGTGGTTGTCCAGACGCCCTTGGCTAATTTGGAGCAGGATGAGAAATCCACTTTAGCACATGTGGTGTGCCTGTTGGAAGTGTAGGAGAAAAGAGCTGAGAGCTGGGGTGGGCCAGAACCTGAACTTGAAGAATCTTCAAGGCCAGGCTAGAAAGTTTGCGTGTCAGTTGGTACTGAATAGAAAACCATTGCAATTCAGGGATTGGGAATAAGCAAGTATGTTTGCCAGACACATTTATATGATAATTGAAAAAGAGCTTGAATGACCTATAGTTTGGTCATACTTACATTATAGAAATGGACAATTTAGGATTAAATCCCCCTATAATCTCATATTGTTAAAAGTATAGGGTTATTTTTATCTGTCCTGGGAGAGGCTGTTTGGAATTTTAGATGAGTTAAGCAAAAAGGTGCTAGGGAAATGTGAAATTTTAAAATGCCAGTTGGTTATATCGAATTACTTGCCTTTGGCTCTTCATTTCTACCTTTTTCACTAATTCAAATGCATGTACCACCTAGGGAAGCATTTTGAAAATGCAGCCAGCCGTTCTTTCATAATAGCATGAGCTAGGGCACTTCTATAGAGCCCAAAGAAAATTATACTCTGAACGTGGAATTTAACTCTAAATGGAGACCTCCTTATGATCCAGAATGATCTATCCACAATGCTTTTCCTTGAACATGTAACCACCTGAACCTCTCTTCACTGTCGTCCGGAAAGTTATAATAGGATATAAGGGATTTCTGCTCCTCTTTTCTGTTCTAAATTAATCTTACCATATGCCAGGAGCAGGGCGAGTAAGCGGCAGGAGACAGGGACCCATTCTCCCGGTATTTCAGCAAAGCGTACTGCAAAAGAGAACTCTTAGTTATAGCACTTGTGGTTTAGTTATTGTTTTAATGAGCCTTTGCTGTGTAACCACAGCACCATTATGACCCGGCCACACCACAAGAAAAGGAAGTTCCCGTAAGCCGCCTCCTCGCTCATCTTTTCATGTTGCTGGAAGTCAGCTCCTCTTGGCGGTGTGCGGCTTGGGCTTCCGGAGTTGGCTGGGCCTTTGTGCTTATCAGCGATACCCTCCTGTCTCCCATCCCTCCCTCTCCCTCTTCCTTCTTCCTCCAAACTGCCAGGCCTGAAGTATCAAGGAGAGAAGGCAAAAGGGAGTGTAATGAATCACATGTCTCGGTCCCGAACCGTTGCGGAAAGAAATGCTGGCCAGGAAAAGGCAGCACGCCACTGGAATGAGAGGGCCCCCTTTCTCCTCCTGCCTTTGTCTGTCTTAAATAGAAACAGACATTTTTCACATGACTTTCCCAAGAGACCACAGTTATTAAGAAAGTGCCAATAGTATATTTAAGAGAAATCGCACTGAGTGAGGAAGTGTGTGTGTGAATTAGTATGAAATGGTACAGTGGGATTTCATGCACTTTTGGGAAAATTTGTTCTTTGAATTAGGAGAACGAGCTGGATATCCCAAAATAGAAAACAGGGATTCCAGAGCCCCAGGTTTTCTGTCACTTTTGCTACACCACCAGGTGACTTTTAATGACTCGTTTCGTGCTACCTGACTCTGGTCTTCCCATGTGAGCACACGGTTGTGTGGTATAAACTTGACCCCTCCACTCTGCTTGGTCAGTTCTGCGTCATGGTGAAAAACGTGTCCTTCAGAGTTCTATGAACTTGAATTTGAATCCCAGTGTCATCATTCTCTAGTGGTGTGATATGGGTACAAAGTCAGGAATTTATGAGTCTCAGTTTCCTCAGGTGTACAACAGAGAGATTAATACCTGTGGCATTAAAATTTTGTGGTGATTAAATAAAACGACATATGTAAAGTACCAGGTACATAGTAAGGGCTTAATTAATAATAACCCTTCTCCCATTTCTTCCTTCTCTTCTTCCCCCTCTTTCTCTGTTCTCTTTCTCCTCCTCCTCCTGTTTTGGTAATTCGGGAGCTGTGGAGTGTAACACTGATTCTGCGTCCTACCATGAGGAGGTCTTGGCCAAATGTAATCTTCCTGGACATAGCCATATGCACAGAGCATCAGCTTTCCAATTAGAGCTTCTCAGATGAAGCAGGTCCATGTGTATCCCTAATGGCAAGGGAGGCTGGAAATACAGCGCTGGTCTGATTCTTTGATAGTTTCCCGATTCCTAGGGCTCCAGCCAAGCTGAGTCTCCTTCCCTGTACATGGGCAGCAGCTGGAGGCTCAGAGAATGGTAGACCACACACTTCTTTGAAATACTGTAATTTAGAATGCAGAAGTGAAACATATGCCACTAATCATCATGGTAGCTTTTTGTCTGTGTACTAAAAACTAGAATTTTTTAGAAAGAAATATTACAGTAGGAAGGGTATGTTTAAATCAACCTGAGTCAGAAAAAAAATGAGGAACCTCTATGTTCTTTCTTTCGACAAAGGTCTACTGTCCACCACTCATGTACCAGGCAGTGGTGAAGTAGGGAAAAACAAGATAACCATGGCCCTCTGCTTCCATATCTGTGGTCCTTAAAAATGACCAAGAATTTTCTCGATGCTCTGGGCTGGCTCTGTGACTGCTTTGGTTAACAGCAATGTGGTATCAGTATATTACTCTCCTGGAGCTACCATAGCAAAATACCATAGACCTGGGGGCCTTAAAAACAATATTAATTGTCTCACAGTTCTGGAGGTGGTGAGTCCAAGATAAGGTGTAAGCTGGGTTGGCCCCTTCTGAGGCTCTGAAAGAGACTCTGTCCAATGCCTCTACACACATCCTGATGATTTGCTGGCCATCTTTGGCTTGTAGATGCATCATTCCATCTCGGCCTTGATCTCTGCATGGCATGCTCCTTGTGGATCTTTGTCTTATCTGTGCACATTTGTGTCTCTGTCACAATTTACCCTTTGTATTAAGGACGCTAGTTATATCGGATGAGGGCCCACCCTAATGACTGACTCTAACTTGACTATATTTACAAAGATATTATTTCCAGATAAGGTCATGTTTTGAGGTACTGGTAGTTAGGATTCCAATATGTCTTCTTAAGGGGACACAATTCACTCCTAACGGTCAGTCCAGCCCTTAAGAGATTGATGACTTATTCTTGTCTTGAATACTTGTATTCGCAAATTGGCCACCATGTCTTGAGGAAGCCAAAGGGCTTCACGGGGAGGCCCATTTGGAGAGAACCTGAGGCCCTCTGACCAACAGCCCTATCTCAGTTCCCAGCAAGGACTGCCAGCTGTGTGAGTGAGCTATCATCTTGGAATAGATAACTCATTTCCAGACCTCAGTGGAGCTAACACAGCTGCCCTGTGTATAACAATCATATGCTACTGCTAATGAGTCTGACTCAAATTGCATATTTGTGAGCAAAGTAAGTGTCTGTTATTGTTTTAAGCCAGTAAGTTACACGGGGATAGATCACCATAACAATATCCTTGAAAGCAGACATTACACAAGTAGTTGTGTGTGACAAGTGTTGGAAAGGAGAAGCACAAGACCCCAGCAGGGAGTAAACAAGACAATTTAGCCGGTCTTGCACTGGTCTGCTTTGTTACTAAGTAAATGCTCTTCCGTGCAGATCAATTGGAGGTGCTTTACTAGTTTGGCATTCCTAGCAAAAGGTATTTCTTCTTGCCTACCTGGCTTTCTGAGATGCATTTAATTTGAAAACACCTTCACTCTCTTTGCATCTGTGTTTCCCCTTTGGGAAGTGGGAAGGGTGGGAAAGCCTGTAAGTGGGTGATAACAGCGCCCATCCAAAGTGAACTCCATTTACTTTCATCTCCTTCATAATGGCACAGAAAATGGAGCATAAAAATACCCCATGGAAGGTTAAGTGCTCTGTACTAACAGTGGAGGATATGGAGGAGGCAATGAAGCGAAGGTCAGAATGAACAGGGAGGGGTGAGTTCAGATGTGGGTGGTTTCTTTTCTTTTTTTCTCCTCTTTTACTACTGTTCAAATGAAGCTATGTGATATAACACTTGATAATTAAGGGAAATTGCATAGCAGATAGACAATGATGACCTCTTTTGACAGGAGTCCCTATCAAATCAGGTAATCCGGAGGGGTAGGCTACATTCAGCAGACCAGAACAAGGCCATCTTGTCTTCTAAGAAAACCTGAGGCCAGGTTTATATTCCAAGTCTTTTGTGAGGGATGGGCAGAACCGGATGGGGCCGGGTCCAAGGGGTCATTCTGTTCAACATCTAGGACAGCTGTGTTGGACAATGGTGTGCTTTTAGTTTAAGGAACCCAGGGTCCAGGCTTGGGATGTCATTGGAGTTTTAGACATGGATTCCTTGATTCATTCGCTCAATGAATACTGAGTGCCTTATATATGCCAGACATTGACATAGGTAGGCAATGAATAAGTCATACAAGTACTCTGTTCATGTCACAGATTCATTCTAGCAAAGAGAGAGGCACAAATATAACAGACATATATATATATATAAAATTTTAATTATAATAAAGTAACAAAGTGGAGGGTTAAAGCTGTCAGTCTTTTATTCAAAGACCTTTCATTCAAACCCTGATATTTCCTTATGTGGCTTGAAAAATAAACTCCAAATGACTTCTCATGGCACTTGAGAACCTGCACAATCTAATTCCTACTATACTTCCAAAATTATTTCTTTTCTCCTTTCATCATTCCTCAGGATACACCTGTACATTTCCGTCTTATGAAGCATAGCTCTGGCGTCAGACTGCCTAGGTTCAAGTCCAGCTATGGCACTCACTAGCTATGTGACCTTAGGTAAGTTACTCAGCCTCTCTTACCCTTAGTTTTGACTTCTATAAGATGCGTAGAATATGATTGCTATCTCCCTGGGTGATTGTGAAAATCAGATGAAAACATGGATATGAGAGGGCAGCACTCATACTAAAGTAAGATATGACTTACTTGCAAGTACTAATGACTATATTATAATAAAAGTGTATGTATGTATTCATATATGTATCCTGTATTTAATCTAACAGTGACTCTATTCTGAATCAGAATATATCTTAATGCCACATAGTAAGCCTTAGACTGTGACTATTTTACTATTCATGCACAGTGGATAGATGCTGAATAAAATATACTCAACTCACTGGTGTCTTGCAGTGATGGTAGAGACCCTTAACTAGGAGGAATGCTGTTTCAGAGGGCTCAGAATGGGTAATTAGGAGACTGTCACAAGGAAGCGGTGAAGAACTGCACTCTTTAGCTTAAAGAACTGCAGTTGGGAGTCATATGATGAGAATCCGTGTGTGCCACTTGGCAACATTAGAATTCCAAAATAGAGTGATCTTTAAAGATTCCCTCCCCTTGCAGCTGGGTGGAGAGGTGGTCTGGGCTGCTCTGGAAACAGCGGTGAGCTTTTTATCATTTAAATATTATTCCATTGGGGGCAGAAAAGGGGGACAAAATACTGAAAATAAAAGTTAATTAAAAAATAAAATCAAGAGAAATGTCTCTCAGAGGCCACCTCTGGTACAGAGACCACCTGTCATTAAGCATTTTCCTGTCTATAAACCCGAGATTGGAAGCTGATCGACTCTTCTCTTGTTTAATTTTTAATGCCTCCTGTCTGGTCTCTGTGGTAGCTATTATAGACAGAGGCTGTCACATAGATATGTACCTTGCCCAGAGAAAAAGTGATGCTTCCCACTACCAGAACTGATATCCACTGGGAAAAACCTGCAGTGGGATTTATTACTTGCCCTGGGGAATTTTCTCTTGCAGTGATGCAAGTCTCTCCTCTCCTTGCGGGTGGATTAGTATAATAATAGAGGAAGAAAATGTCACTGAGAAAAGAGAATAAATGGTGGCTCCTCAGCAACAGGATATCTTCAGATCCTAATTTTCACCTTTCTGGTTCCTCAGGTCACTCATTCAATACAAATTTATTGAGCATCTACTATGTGCCATGCATTGTTGTGTGTACTGAGGTCAAAACAACAAAGTCAGAGAAAAATCTTTATTCTTATGACGCCCACAAGACATTCTATCGAGGAAAGGGAGAGAATAAATACTTTTAACAAATAAGAATGCTGGGCCAGTTTAAATGATGACAGGGCAAAGAAAGTAAAAGCTGGAAATGTGGCACCCTGGGAAGTGGGTAGGAAAGGCCCCCTGAGGGAGGTAATGGTTAAGTAATAAGGTGAATGGTGAGGAGGAGCCAAGAAGGCAAAATCACATGGAATGGCGTTCCAAGAAGAAGGGGCAATGGCAAGCACAGAGGCCCTGAGTTGGAGATGAGCTTAGCTTCTTTAAGAAACAGTGGCGTTCGCTATGCTAAGAGAAGGGACTTCAGGCTTATGATGAATACAGGCAATTGAAGGTGCCAGAGGACTTTGAGGAACCTGTAAAAAGGGGGAAGACTTGGTTCTGAGATTAGGTTTCAAACCTGGGATGCAAACATTCAATTACAGTCTCATTTTGGCCAATGTGAAAGAAAAGTGTGAGATCATCTTTCTTGAGTGCATTCACTCAGTCATGCTCCCTAGACATGACCTTCATGGACCTGTTGCCCTGGTCTCCAGGGACCTGTTCCCTCCTGACTACATGAATGCAGCCGCCTCTATACTGGGAGACCTTTCTCGTTCCTTCACTCCAGGCCCCGATATTCCATCTTCCTTCTACTTCCCTATCACCTTCCTAAAACACACCCCGTAAAGCCTCCCTCCCATTCAATAGTGACCTTCGAATTTCAACAGGAAGTACTAGCTCCTTAGCACCACACACAAGACACTCACAGTCTGCCCTCTGCACACCTGGATTCCACGTGGCTGCCCACCACTTCTCCACAAGCACCCATGCTTACAAAGCACCACCTGTATCCTGGCGGCCCCCAGCACCTTGACTTCGGCTCTTCCCTGGGCTAAATGGCTCATCTTTTCCTTCAACATGAGGGGACACTTTTTTTTTTTTTTTTGAGTCAGAGTCTCACTCTGTCACCCAGGCTAGAGTGCAATGGTGCAACCTCGGTTCACTGCAACCTTTCCCAAGACAAGAAAGCCAGGCCAGGTAAAGTGTTAGATTGGAGAGGAGGAGGAGGCCAGGCAAAGTTTACAGGGAAGAGCATTTCAGTAGGTAAAATCGCAACGCAAAGGCTTGAGTTAGAAGTGAACTTGGTAGGTTGATTTCTAGTTTGTACCCTCTGAGCTCTGGGTGACTGAGCGTGTGATTGGTAGAGGGGGCTGGGGAGTGCCCATAGTTTACTGAATTTTGTGCTTCTGCCAGTCCCTGCCATACACAATAAGAACTCACCCTCTTTCTGACCTGGTATTTTGAAGAAATTTAAGATAGTTTAGAGGGGAACAAAAAACTTATGGTACATTTATTAAGTGACAATATTAAAATGAATTCTGCTGCAGTTTCTATAATGAGATTTGTAAATAGCATTTAATGTTTATAATCTCACTTTTGGAGGACTTTAATTTTGTTGTTTCAGGAACGTTTATGAAGTAAAAAGGAACTCCTGCTTGCATCAGTGGGGGAAGCTGATTGCTTCAGAGGGACCTGGGAGGAGATTTACAGAACTCCTTGTTCTTGCTCTAATTAAGGCATTTGTTACTATTTTAATAGTTCCAAGATACTCACTGTAGCTGGGTTTATAAACACCTTTTTTTTTTTTTTTTTTTTTTTTTTTGGTCCAGAGGAGAGGAGATACATGCTTTTATGAGTTATACACTATGACTCCTTGAGGGCAGGGATGATGGCTTGTATTAGGAATTTACTGTGCTCAGGCCCTGTCCCAGAGATGCTGACTCCTAACCTGTGGAGATAGAATCCAGAAAGTTGTTTTACAACACAGCCCTCTGGTCATTCTGATGTCTGCTCAACTTTGAGGACCACTGAGATAAGGGAACCATCTTCACTGAGTATATATAAGCCAGGCACACTGCTGGGTCCCTGCTACTCAAAGTGTGGTCCTCAGACCAAAAGCATCCGGGTTACCTGGGAGCTTGTTGAAAGACTCTCAGGACTCGCCTGAGAGACTTGTTGCCTCAGCTGGTTTCAGATGCATTATCTTATTTAATTCTCAGAGCAAATCTCTGAGGTAGATCTGAATATCGTCACAGAAATCTTTGTAATTGTTTTTATATAATTCACTCTTTTCCCTTTAATTTATTGTCTTATTCAGTTTATTGTCTTATTCAGTTTATTGTCTTATTTAATTTATTGTCTTATTCAGTTCAGCTATTTCAATTACAGCAATTTCCCTGTTCATGGTAAACCTTCAGTTTAACGCTGTGTACACCACTTGCTGAGGAAATGCTTCTATTGACTGGACATCTCTCTTTCCCCCAAGTCTTCTCTGTAATTCTCTCTTCCACCACCAAAATGTTGTGCACCAAATTTCCTTGGTCTACCCCATTAATTAAATGTGTTAGTCAACCACTCAGTCACCATATTTGAGGCATTTAGCGTTGTTCTGTTCTATGATCTCTGTGGCAGGTGGCTTCTGAAATGACTGATAGTAACCCCCGCCTCCTGGTGCACACTCCTTTGCATAGCCCTCCCCCTGAGTGTGGATCTGCTTCTCATGAATAGACTATGGCAAAAATAATAGAATGCCCTTATGAGATTAACTTATAAAGGACTGTGCCTTCTGTCTTGATCACCTCTCTCCTTTGTTTTTCTTGGGTGGCTCATCCTGTTGAGTCAAGCTACCCTCTCAAGAGACCCACACACAGGCACAATACTGAGGGCAGCCTCCAGCTAACAGCCAGTGAGGACTTGAGGTCCTCAGTGTAAGAACCCACAAGAAACTGAATGTTGCCAGGAGCCACTGCATGAGATTCTAAGCACATGAACCCCCTCAGTATAATCCAGAGATGACTTCAGCCTTGACCAAAGCCTTCATTGCAGCCCTGAGAAACCCTGAGACAGAGGACCCAACTACTAAGGGATACTTGGAATTTCTGACCCACAGAAACTCTAGAATAATAAATGTTGTATAAACCTGCTAAGTTTTGGGGTAATTTGATATGCAGTAATTGATAACTATTATACTCTCCCTGCAACTGAGGTTGCCAAGATCTAACTCATGGGATTGACAGAGAAAGGGGTTCTGGGCTTGATCTAAATCTACACAGAAAAATCAAGTGCTTGAGAGACTGAAAGTATTTGTCAAATTTGGTTTTCCTCCCTTCCTATGTACAATGTAAACCATGTGTCTCTAACTACCTTGAATCCAGATGGATGATGGACTTGAATTTAAGGTCGATAAAATGTGTGCCTGGAAGTAATGAGCACTTGGCAGATATACTCAGCCTGGTTCCTAAAATACCTCATTTCAGTAGATCCTTCATGCTGTTAGTCTTTGCTTGTCAGCTGGTTGGACCAAGAAGAGAGCTTTAAGAAGGAGTTAGTGGTGAGTGAGCTGATGGAAGGATTCCAGTCCTGTGTGACCACATTGAGAAAAATATAGGAAACTGCCAACCAGAAGCATTCACACTGGACTTTGTGTGAGCAAAAAAGGAACTTTTGTTGCATTGAACCCTTGACTTACTGGTGATGTTTGTTATGCAGCCAACCTAGCCTACCCTGACCAAAACATATATCTTATATTTTTGTCTATTTTCTTTGTTTTATATTTTTAATATATTAATATAAGTTTATTATTTTTCAGTCCCTTAAACACATTCATTGATCTGTTATCTTTTGAGTAACATTCACTTATTCACTTTCTAAATATTTAATGATTTCCAGGCACTGGGTTTACACTGATAAAAGAGCAAAAATTTTCTCCTTAAAAAATGCATAATGAATCAGGTCAATAGATGCACAAGAGGCAATTAAATTGTAATTTAATAGAGATATACACATGAACCCTGTTAGAATACCTTTTAAACGTCAAACACTACCCTACTCACAAATATTGTAACAACATGAGCACTTAGAACTCTCTTCATCACACTGATCATGGGTCTACTGTGTGTGAAGGTAGGAAAGTGTGTCTGAATTGGAATATAATAACATTTAGCTGAAATAGAGATATTCTATATAACAAGACATTAAGTCATGGAAGAAAAACGTATCTAGGCGTTTGAAATTATTCAGTAGCCACTAGGGAACCATTGATGATTGTAGTGGAAAGATACAGGGTAACACTGTCTTTTAGAAAGATTTATTAGACAGAGCTATGTAGGGTGGCCTAGAAAAAGGAAAGCAACATTCGTATAAGAAGACCAGGTGGGAGCCTCACTGCATGGTAGATCAGGCATATGTCAACAGAGCCCTGCCTGAGGGCAATAGGAGAGGAATTTAATGGATGGAAGTTAGCTTTGAAAGAAAAATCTATAAATCTGGCTGGGAAATTAGCCCACATGATATGAGAAAATTGCTTGGTGTTTAACTTTTTATTTCCTCCATTTGTGTTTAGGTTCATGCACATGCACATGTGTGGGTGACTGTGTACATATGTCTGCATGTGTTGTATCATTTTTTCCATATAAAGTATCACACTATATCTAGGAAAAGTACTAGTTCTAATAATGTAATCTTAAATTGTTTGTATCTTACACACATGTTTAAAACAATCCAACCATATATGAATTCTAATGTATTTTTTGGAGAGAATGAAAAACACACTTTTTTTGGTGTGAAATTTTGGAGACAGCTCTAGACTATGTAGAAAAGGCTGAGTTCGCTGAAAGTTGAAGAATGTCTTCAGAGTGTGAGTGGTCTCTGCTCCGGGTGATTCCGGCCCCTCTTTTCTATGGGGGAGAGGTCATGCTTCCACTTTTCTTTGGCTAATTGGTAAGCTCTAGGAGAGCCACGTGGAAAATTTGACATGTGTCCCTTGCTGGATGTGTGTGGCTGTGGAGATGGAGACAGATGTTTGACTCTCAGCTGGATGTAAATTGTAGTGGGTAGAGCTGTCTTTGGGTAGCTTTGGAGGTAAGGGGCAGGACTGCATGGGGAGCAATCTGTGCTCCAAAGTTGGCTGGGCCAGTGAACCTGTTTCTCAGGGGCTTGCTGTGTCCTAAGAAGAAGCAAGATTGCGTCCTGTGGAGAGAGATCCATCTAAGAGGGCAACACCAAAGGCCTTAGATATGAAAACAGGACTGAGGGCATCTTAAGTGGCCATCAGGAGAGACTCTGTCCATGTCAGAGGAACCACAGAATAGAGGCCCTGAAAACAGTAGCTATCTAGAGATCCCTCCACTCCTACCCCAAGTGGTCCCATGTGAAAAAGATGCAGCCTCCGGGCCCCACAGCAGCCAGAAGCCATTAGTATCAGAATTCAACAATTCTTGTCATAGAAGCCTTTTCCTGGACCTCATCTCTTCTCCCTCAGACCCCTGGAGGGGACCTGAACAGCAAGAAACATGTGGTTGAAAAAGTGGCTCAGGGAAGAGAGGAATCTGACCCTGCCTTCCTTTCCTACACACAGTCCCCCGGCCAGGGATTTAGTTCTGAGTCAGAAGTTACAATAAGTTTAAAATAGGCTGAAAACTTAACTTTGACATGGCCCTGAGCTAGGTATTTTCTTACTCAAAAGCGAGCAGGCAATTTTATTCACTGAGAAGGGACAACTGGAAAAGCTTTGGGTTCTGCTCAGGATTTCAGGCAGGATGGGGAGGTTTGGGATCCCAGGGTGACTGTGCTAGGGCAGGTGAGAGAAAGGATGAATTGCTTCTTACTTATAACCACTAAGTCCAGCCCTCCAGACATTGGAAAAGTGCATTTCCTGCCTTCTATTAGAATAACTTCAACAATGTTCATGGCATGGTCTAACTCAAAAAGAGACCAGGTAAGAAGGATTTTATAAGGTCTCCAAATGTCATCATGGTCTCCAAATGTCCCCATGTCATCTCCACGCAGTGCCATGCTGAATTCGTAGTGGAGTCTGAAGCAAAGGAACTATCAGTGCTATGGAGTGAATGTTTGTTTCCCCTCAAAATTCGTATGATGAAATCTTCACCCACAAGGTGATGTTAGCAGGAGATGGGGCTTTGGGTGATAATTAGGTCATGTGGGTGGAACTCCCACAAGACCCCAGAGAGATCCCCCCTCCTTCTTCCATGTGTGGATATGAGGGAAAAGCAGCCATCTCTGAACCAGGAAACAGTCCCTCACCGGGCACTGAATCTGCCAGCAACTTTGATCTTGGACTTCTCGGCCTCCAAAACTGTGAGAAATAAATTTCTGCTGTTTATAAGATACTCATTCTGTGGTATTCTGTTATAGAAGCCCAAATGGACTAAGAAAATCAGTAACACTGATCCCACGTTTATGTAAAATTTTGATATTTTGTTCATCATGGATTTTTGTATTAATTGTAATCCCTGCACTTTGGGAGGCCAAGGCAGGTGGAGCATGAAGTCAAGAGATCAAAACCATCCTGGCCAACATGGTGAAACTCCGTCTCTACTAAAAATACAAAAATTAGCTGGGTGTGGTGGCATGTGCCTGTAATCTCAGCTACTCAGGAGGTTGAGGCAGGAGAATTGCTTGAACCTGGGAGGTGGAGGTTCCAGTGAGCTGAGATCGCACCACTGCACTCCAGCCCGGCAACAGAGTGAGACTCCATCTCAAAATACTACTACTACTACTACTAATAATAATAATAATAGTTTTGATTTAAAAAAAAGTTTTAAAATGTTATTGATCTTGATTGTTGACCTTTTTTGGTGTCTTAAATTTTGTGCCCAAGCTAGTCCCAGCACTGTCTCCCCTCCAGTTCAACACAATTAAGGTACATCCAGTCTCTAGGGAAAGAGGGAATATGGAAAACCCTTAGAATGATTTCTATACAACCTTCTGCTCTGTAGCCAGAAGTCTCATATCCCAAAAAGGCAATTGTGAGACTCCTTGGATCCCAGATCAAACTACTAAAATCTTAAGGTTATGTATTTACTAAAGGGAAGCATATTCACATTTCCCAACTAGACCACTGTCTATAGAGAACTGGAACTGCCCTTAAGGACTTCAGGTGAGCTTACTTAATGGAAGTTTTCATAGATGACTATTACGAATACATTCAGTCATTGAATGCCAATATGTCTTGAAGATGTTCTCTCTCGGAAACTTGGAAAGATTTTTTTTTTTTTTTGTCATCTACTAGTATAAATCAGTGGTTAAGATATGGACTTAGTTGGCAGAGAAGCTTTGATCTCTAGTTCTGCTACCTCCTCATTGTGTAAATTTACTTCTCACCCCAAACCTCAGTTTACCAATGGTAAAATGACACTTTAGAGGATACATATAAAGGATGCAAGAGTCTGTTTAGCTTAGCAGGGATGGAAAATATGGTTCAAGGGAAACAAGGTGAAGGATGAATTCATAAAGGTAGATGAGACCAGATTGTAAAGTACCCTTAGTTTCGTTGAAGTTCCAGTGAGAAAATCCACCCACAGCACTCAGATGTACACAGAGGGTTCCTGCACTAAATGATAGCTGTTTTCATCATTAGACTTTTACATGATCAACAATCTTGCTAACACTGAATATGGGTGAGATTCTTAGCGTGGCAAAGGCTGTGCCTCCTTGGTGTATTAACCTTTATTTAGTTGTTTTAGGTATCTGGCCTAAATTGCAAAGTTTGGCCCAAATATCATGCTGGGTCCTCAGCAACGCAGTCAGAGAGTAACTAGGAGGACTTCAGGATTGGTGGGGTAAGCGGATCCCCCACCTGGCTGAAAATACCAATGTATGCCTCCAGGTCTAGTGAAAGCAGCTGTGGTTCGAGTAGGCACCAGGGTTAAAATCAGACACTACCATAGATGTCCAAGCAGCAAAAAAATCCTTAGCATCAGGCAGATAGGGCGTGAGAGCAAGACTGGGGGCAGAGGTGAAAGATAGGCTTTGATGATGCATGCCAACACCAACTGAACTGGGACAGCCAACAGGCAGTGTTTTGATGAGGCTTCTGAGGCCATGTCCAGCACAGTGGGGAAAAGGACCCTGACTGAGGTGTGATGCCATCCCCATTCACCCACCACTTCCACAAATTTGAGATTTTCTAATGTGATAATCCAGACTATTTTTAGCAAATCCCCAGGAATGAACAAGAAGTATCCTGCCTGCCTGGAACAGGAGGCCATGCAGGGTTGCAGCAGAATTAGGAGACATAGAAAGAAGTCTCTCTCCACTGTGTACCTCTCACACATACACACTTGGAGAAAGGAGTTTGCAAGACCTAAATATACTGAGCCAAACTGACTGGGCTTCTGCCCCGGTGGGTAAATGAATAATAAGGAAATGAGCAGAAATCTTGAAACCATGGTGGCTTGAACCTGATTCCAGTGGTGTAGGCTTTAACTTATGAGGCCCTCTGGGTGCACGGAGACCCCTCAATCTGCATTCAAAAGACCAGTCCTCAATTGCATCTTCCAAAGGATCAGAGGCTGCGTGGTAGAGTCTTTAGGGAGGAAAGCCTGGGTGGCGGGAGCAGGAGGAGTCTAGGAAATCAAAGTCCAGACCAATCAGCAATGAAGCAAGAATGTTTCTGACCAGAATGACACATTTAATCTAAATATTTATCCTCTGGACATGAGAGAGACGAGAACAGGGAGTCACAAATAGAAATGGGCTGTCAACTTTGCAAAGCTCTTGATTAGGCTGGAAAATGCTTACAATTTAGGCATAAATCACTAGTGAAGACATGTTCTTTGTTATTTTGTTAAATTATTTTAAGCAAAGTCTCTTATATTTGGGCAATGTGCCCCAATGTGTCGGGACGAGAAAACTCTTTTGTACTCTGATTTACTCTTTTTTTCACGCAATTTTCTCATGTATATTCTTGCTGTGATCTTTGCAGAGATAAAGAAGAGGCTATTATTTATATACAAAAATTGGTGGACTTTGGGAGAGACAACCTCTTTGTTTCTGTGTTCCTGTAACTGTTCAGTGGGATGGTGGTTGTTTGGAAAATGTGGGAACAAGGATAAATTGAGTTACTGCATATGAAGCACTCTTAACAGTTCTTGCATGAGTCGGTAGAAGTTAGCTAGGACTGTTACTGCTATTATTGATCTAACTCTGAACAAAAAGATAATTATAGAATAGTCTTAAAAACTAGAAGAAATCTCAAAACAAATTTGTTTTGACTTGTTCAATTTTCTACTGTTCTTCCATGAGACCAGATAGCAATTTGACTAATATCCTTTTACTTCTCACCAAAAACTTTTCCCAAAATTGATTGAAAATTGAATGCATTGGTCCTATTTAGCTGGATTTCTTGGCTTTATATATACATGGAAAAAGCAAACCTTTGCATTGATTTTATACAGGAATGTATAAACTTAGAAAAGTTCAACAGGTTACCTTATTCATTTCCTTCATTTGTCTCTTCATCCTTTAATTCAACAAATATTTGTTTGAACTCTTACTGTAAGGCAGGAACTAGACTGGATACATAAGATGGATGGTTTCTTTCATCAAATAACTTTCAATGTAGCCAGTGTGGTAACACCAGACAAATCAATAGTTACGAAAAAAGGTTATATAGTAGTTACCACCTTATCTGAAGCTTTGCTTTCTGAGGTTTCAGTCACCTGTGATCAACCATAATCCAAAAATATGAAATGGAAAATTCCAAAAATAAACATCGCATTGGTGTTACATTTGCACCTTCTGAGTAGCATGATGAGATCTTTTGCCATCCCTCCTGGGACATGAATCATCCCTTTGTCCAGCATAGTCACGCTGTCTGCACTCTCCACCCACAAGTCACTTAGTAGACCTCTCAGTTACCAGGTATTTGGAGAGAAAGACCACATTCACATACCTTTTATTACAGTGTGCATATTGTTCTATTTTATTATTAGTTATTATTATGAATGTCTTAGTGTGCCTAATTTATACATTAAATTTTATCACAGGTATGTATAGGGAAAAACATAGTTTCTGTGGAGCATAGTACTATCCCAGGTGTCAGGCATCCGCTGGGGGTCTTGGACTGTATTGCCCGAGGATAAGAGGGGACTGCTGTATGTACTTTGATGAGTAAGATGCACTTAAGACTCTGGGGACCCTAGAAATGAAGGGTAAGTGTTCAGAAAGAACTGAACAAAATATAGCAGTGTCCCAACAGGAAAGGAGATTAGTCCTGCATAGAAAACACGCAAATGAAGATGCAGAGGCTTGGAAGAATCTGATGGGCTCAGCCTTCTAGACCCTTGCTTCTCGAAGTGTGCTTCAGGACCAGCAATGCCAATTAGAAACTCGGCATCATCATCTCCACCCCCAAGAGTGGAATGGCGGCAGAGCTAGGAGGGAGGGGCAGGTTCTGAGAACCTTCACATGCAATGGTGCTATTTGGAAATTGCTGCCCATGAGCTCCAGGAGGGCAGTAACCCAGCTGACCTTTTCCCAGTATCTCCTCACAGTCTGTTGCACGTGGGCACTCATTTATTTGTCCAATGAATGCAATGCTATATAACAGGATGACAAGAGCTTTATCAGTTGACCAGCCCTGGTTGCTTCACCTGACCTCTCAATCTCCTTTATAAAGGCAGGGTAGTAGTTTGTCTCTGAGTCAGAAAAAAAGAGGCCTGAGTGGTTTTTTTTTTATTTTATTTTATTTTATTGTATTGAGACAGAGTCTAGATCTGTAGCTCAGGCTGGAGTGCAGTGGCGCCATCTTGGCTCACTACAGCCTCTGCCTCCTGGGTCCCAGTTCAATCAATTCTCCTGCCCCAGCCTCTCGAGTAGCTGGGATTACAGGAACACACCACTATGCCCAGCTAACTTTTGTATTTTTAGTAGAGACGGAGTTTCACCATGTTGGCCAGACTGGTCTTGAATTGTTTACCTTTTACAATAGCTCAGGACTGTGACAGGAGATATGGGGGAAAATATACCCTTACCTTCCTATTTTGTTCCAGACCGATTGTCTGCCAGTTCTCCATAAAGTTCTTCCCTCTCCCCACTCCCAGTCACCCAGGTTGGGGAACTGACCTTTTGAATTCGATGGCAGTCATAGCAAGCCCCAGTCATTGTTGGTAATATTTCTAAAGCTACTGAAGGTCACCTGGGATTAAGATAGGTGCCACCTGCATGCAAGGTAGCATGCAGTAACTTTAATTATGAAAGACACGATAAATAAAGGAAAGCCCTTGGAAAGAAAAGAAGAAAATCCCTGCCACAGCCCAACAGGTGAATAGGCTTTTGCTGGAGCCTGGGGCTTGGGCTTGGGCTTCCCAGGGCCTGTGATCAAAGAGGAGGCCTGGGCAGTGTGAGAAGCCATGCGGTTCCCATCTCCTTGACAGTGGGATTTTACTAACCCATTTCCTTCTTCTTCTTCCCCCTCCTCCAGAACAGAGCAGTGACGGTCTGAAGAGGGTAGAGATTTGAGATAAGGATGCACATCTATTTCTTTCTTGTGGACAACATGTTTATGGATATGAAATCACACTCACCTCTTGCTTAGAAAGCAGCAGCGATTTGCTCGATGGAGTGGCACGTGTTTACTCTCACTGATGCTGTTTGAGGTGATCCGTTTTCCTGGTAACAGACAGAATGTGTTCCTTTCTGCGAATTCACAGAAGCTCCAACGCTGCAGTTCCTTGGGAGGAAACTCTGCTGTTAGACACTATAATTTTTTGATTTTGCAGTTCACATGATGTCTCAGAAGAGGGATATGTCTTTTCTAACAACCGTCATTTTTATATAAAATGGAAGGTATTCACATTATGTCTTCATCTTCTATATCTCGACTAGTAACAATATCAGGACTACTCCCTCCTGAGAACTATATTCATTTCTCATTAAAGATATTTCATGTTTTATTCAGGAATTTAAATGAAGCTATCAGAGCCTGGAATGGCATCCGTTTGGTATAATTGTATCTCACTGATGCCAGCCCCAAGAGTTCTAATTAATATATATTTAGCTCCCTGACTGTCTTTAGACCAAACGGTTGAGTGTAGAAGACAGGAGGGAAAAAACACATTGAGATTGGAAAAGGAAAGTCTTTTTTAAAAGAGGAAATTTTTGTGCAATGCTTTGCTCCTATGTCTATGTCAGAAATTACTTTCAGGCCACTGAGTGCCTTATGAAAAATGGAGTGGAAGATGATAATTATTTTTATTGATCACACATTCAAGTTATTAATTTTTTAATCTCCTTTCTTTCTTTTATTTTTCACAAAAATGTTCATGCCCAGGGAATTCCGTGCATTCACAATCCGCCTCTGGTTTGTTCTCCCCTGTCCTCCCTCTGCCCTTTTTTCCTGCGACCTCACACTATTAAAAAGCGATATTGTTCCTCTTTGCCAATGTGAAAATGACTGGAGCCATCTTGGGATTACTTGGCCTCCCTAAACCCATAATATGAAAAGAAGCTAATTGGGTACCAACCTCATTCCTTATGGGGTTTGCCATTCCCCCTAATTCCCTCCAACCACATCCCCATTCTCACTTGCAGGAAATGAGTTTGGGGACATTTCTTGTGCTGGTCTAACATTGCAATTCATAGCACTTGTGTTCACTTAGAAGCTTCAATTCACTCCCGTTCCTGGGATGCTGTGGGACTGTGGTTTATAAATCACTCCTGTGGTGCACTGTATGTAGAGATCAAGACCCCTGCAAGCTCCACTCATATTGAATTGTACCAGGCAATGGAGCGTCCTTAAGAGTTTACAGTAAGAAAAAACAAAGGCCTTATAAATAGGACAATCCAACAGACATTTACTACATTTACAAGGCACTACTGAAAAAAGCGAGGATGTTATTTTCTTTTGTTCCAAATGTTGGTCTCATTCACTGATTGATGAGGTTAGTTTTTCAATAGGACATAAATTGGGGTTTAGAAATAGCCTATACTCAAATTGAATTGTTTTTTAAACAACTGTTAGAGGTCATTTAGTGGTTTATTAGCCTGTCATTAACATACCATGAATCAGGTTCACACTATAAAGATTTGTGCTCCTCACTGAACCTCCATCATGACGAAGTCATTGCCACTTGTTCTCATCGGTATGAGAGAGGTGAGTGATCCTTCCATTTGCTGGATGTGTAACCTGGGTGAGGCCAGCAACCTGGTCTCCATGCGCAAGCTACCTTATGTACAAAAAAGAAATATGTTTATTTCACCGGAGTGTATCAGACTCAATATTATAATGACAAAAAGACCAACTTAGTGTTTTAAGTGCTAATCATGCCTAGGCACTGTGCTCAGTGCTAAGCATCCAATTTCACATTCAGTAACAAAGATACATTATAAATTGGTGTGAATAACAATTTAAAAAATCTGTATTTAACCAGGTTAATTTTATTTCTCCTGAAAGTCAGACTGGGTGTTTTGTGGGAATGAGGACTTTGAAAAGATTTCTAGTGGAAGGTGGACTCGGGCTGTTTCCCTCTCAGTCCAAGAGAGCATCTCTCTGAGTGGAAGCAATATCGTCCCAAAGCGGGGATTGGAGAGTGCATGAGAGTGCTCGAGCACTCATGCTCAGTTGATTTCCAGATACATTAGCCCACAGCCTTATTGACCATCACATCCATTTGACCAGACTCTGAGGGTGTTTTATTATCTGAAACGCCTCACTGCATGGGCATGATGAAAGGTATGTCAAGAGGAGAACAATAACCAGAAACAGATGCATGGAATATTCACTAATATGTCAGCAACTATGATGCATTTCAGCAGTGTCCATCCTCACACACACACACAATAAAAAAAAAAAAAGGAAAAGAGAACATTTATTTTCAAGAGGCCAATTTCCATGCCAAACTGAGCATCTGTCTGGCTTTTGTGTTTGGTATAAACAGGACTCACACACACTCAAAAATAATGTCAAAAGTTCAAAGGGTGGAGAGTTGAGAATTCTCACATGGGCAAATAAATGAGGTCTGCGGATTGGCTGGCCTTCACTCAGCTTTACATGAAGTGTCTCCTTGGGACCGGGGTGATGTGTGGCTTTGATTCTCTGCCCTTGTTCTTCCATAACCTGGTTTGGAATGTAGCCCAGTCCTAAGAGATTGGGGGTCACTCTGGCTTGATAGTATAAGGTCAGAAAATGGAATGAAGCTGGGATATCTCAATTGAGATTTGAGTGTATAAAAGTATAAATCAAAAAAGCAAAATCCTTGAAGGGACACCTTGCAGCTGTTGCCACAAATGAGAGGCTTCAAAATAAGTAGATACAAGAATGCCCAGACCAGTGCAACTAATAATTCCCCTCTAGTCCTACTTGAAGAATATACAAGTACAACTGAACATTGAAAAATAAAGAATATACATTATTCCAAGCAAGCATGTAAACCTGAATCCTTTAATAACAAATGTGTTATTTCAGGTGCAATAGTTAGAGTACTTAAAAAAATCCTTTACCTGCTTTTTTGCAAATGTAATTTAGGAATTATATCCAGTGACCAAGGTTAACCTTAGAATTTGTAGGATTATCTGTTCTTTGTTTTAGAAAAATCTGGATAATCTCAAAGTTGCATCATTCATTCAAAAAAAAAAAAAAAATGAGGAGAAGCAGATTTTGTCCGCTTTTACTCCTAAATGCCACTGTCTCATTTGGCTGTAGGATATTCATGATGTTATGTTTATTTAAACAGACATATCTCTAGTTTATGGGCATATTCCAGAATAGAACTGCATGTTGCTTGGAGTGCAGTTCTTATGGGCAAACACCTGATCCCCTTTAATAAAAGATAAAAGGGAAATGGTTCCCTTGCCATTCAAAGACCTTACTGTGCTGTGCTCATAGACACAACCTTGTTGCTTGACCTTTCTTAACCGGTACAAGCATCCCATGTACTGAACTCCAGGTACAGTGATTAAAAATGACTCTTCTAGCTGCCACTTAGAATCTACTGTAGCAGAACTTGTTTGAATCCAAGACTGTTCTAGGATTATGATTATAAAGCAAGTCTTAGGTGTTGCACAGTTATATGTGGTAGGTGATTCGAATTACTGTTAAATTATATCACAGCTTATTTTCTTAATACTAGAATATTTTTAGTTTTTTATATTTCTAAAATATTTTCAAGGCAAAATTTCCTAATAATTATTTAAAACTATGATTTTCCACCATTGTCAAAAAAGACTATTGGATTTTCAAAACAATCACCCTTAATATGTTTCATTTTCAGGTTATTTTTCCTTGTTTAGAAGAAGACGATGAATCATAATTATGCAGTTGAATTTGTGCACTTATCAGCTAAATGAATATTTTCCAAACTGTTTTCTGTGGAACACAGAGCTGAAAGAATCTTAGTAAATGTTAGGAAAATAAAGAGACCTTGTGTCAAATAAGTTAAAGAAATGCTGAGTTAAACATAATCAAAGAGTCGTATTAATTGTAGAACTTCCCAAAACATTTAGCATGCAAAGTAGCATGTGATTTGTCACTGCAGGATGAACTTTATACTGTCTTTCCTTTCCTTTTTTTTTTTTTTTTTTTTAAGTCATAGACCTTTCTTTCTGAGATCATCTCTACTTATCTAAAGCTCCAAACTCTTTAGGAAATGCTGTGCTAGGGGCAATGACTCACATCTTAGGCTCCTTGGAGAAGAAAAATGTTTATTTTCTACACAGCTAATGTCAAGAGCATGTGACATTGGAGTTTAAATTAGATTAAGTGGTCTGTGATTCTATTTAATTCACACTGAGAGTTTTTAAAAATCCCACAAACTGTTATGTACTTGAAATGGAGAAGAATAAGCAAAAAAAGAAGGCTTTAAAACATGTTCAGTAACCTCTTCAGCAGACACCCACATACAACTTCATTAATCATTTAAAATATGACAAGACAAAGAAAAACTCATCGAATGACTGTCCAAATAATTATAGTTTATTCCTCCACTTTTTCTCATTGAAATCACATTGTCATTGGAGTGGTCATCTTGACACGACTAATTGTTGCTATCCAAGAAAAAGGAAAAAGAGTCTCAAAATGTAGCTTCACCAATTCCTCACCATCATGAGCAACCATGGGAAAAAGGGAGATTGTGGAGAATGAAAACTTGAATACTTCCCTCTCCACCCCTCCTTCTCTGTCTCTTCTACCTGGGTTTCCCGGGACCTCTCTTGTCTCTCCACCCTCTCATCTGCGATCTCTCCTGCCACCCTTCATCGGTCACTGGCCCACGGTTTTAGTCTTTTGCCTCATCAAGGAGAACCCATGATCTGTTTTGCCCACCTAGGCAAAATGGATTGAGAAGTGTGCCTTGAGCTGTGGCAAAGGTTCACGAGTGGTACGGTGATAGAGGTCTTGCCCAGCTCTGCCATTCAGGCCTGGGACCTTAAACAGGCACTCAGTCTCCTTTGGCTCCATTTCTTCTTCCATAACATGCTTCTGTTGACCCAGATGACATCTCGAGTCCCTCTGAGCCTTAAGGGCACATGGTCCTATGTCTCTTTGAGTTTTCATTCCCAGTCTCCCACAGGAAACAACACAGCGAAGTCGACAACCTTGAGGTAACTTCAGAGTTACCAATAATTAGTTAACCATGACTGCCCTACCCTTAGAAGAAATGGCACTTCATCACAGAGGAGAATAGAGTCAGCTCCTGTGGAAAATGTTCTGAATGGTGTGCTCATGAATTTCAATCTTTGACTGGAAGCCGATATGAATGAACAGCTTCAAGACAAGCCTCTTACATTAATCACCTCATGCCTTTAACTGAGAAATTGATGAATTGAATTGAATGTATGCCTGGGTTCCTGGGCAGCAAAGATGCTGATGGAACTGGTCTTCTCACCATTTTCTTTGAAAGAGAAAGGAAATTGCACATGGTCCATGCTCACATCCAGGAGACAAGTATTAAATTGCTCCTGAAATGGAACCATTCCTCTCTGATCATTGCTTTTCTCCATGGTTATCTCTTAAACATAACGTCGTTTATATGTAACCCCAAATCAAGGAAAACTAAAACAGCTCATGGAGAACAAAATTGCCATATAGCACAAGCACAATTTGCTTTTCACTGCATGCAGGATTGCTTCTCTGCCCTGGCTGGTTGCAAGATACTTCCAGGGAACACATTTCAGGGTAGGAGAATGAGGCCAGTGGCTGCTGATGTTAAAAGGACATGGCATCTGCACTAGGTCGGAGAGGGGGCTGGTTGCACAAATTAAAGTCAAACACATCACAGTCTGATCAGCAGACCTGGGCTTCAGCGTGTTGTCTAGATTTTTTCTTTTCTTTCCTTTTCTTTTTTCTACCTCCAAGTAACAGTGAGGCAATTAAAAAAAAAAAAAATACAACTCCATTGGTCTCCTATCATCATTTCTTCTTGCCTTCCCTAATCTTGGTTCCTCACTCTATTTATCTGGGAACACAAATTACAATTGAAGATGGGAGAAATTTTAAATATAGGTAGCCATTTAGTCTGTCTTTGACTCATTTTGGTTAACAGAAATTTTCACCCAAATGGAGCTGGAGAATATAAACCCACTGAGGAAAAAAGAAATGCAAGTGTATTGTGTTTGGAACAAAATTAGTTCTCTTACTGCCCAAAATCAGAAAAATACGTTGGGTTTTTTAAAAGACAGATTTAGAATTTGATGAAGCCACTAATTCATATGCTGGAGGATTCTTCTCAATGGGTGAGTTCACCCATGAAGAGCTTTAATTACTTGATACTTTAAAAGAGTTCTGTATTATATATATAAGAGAGAGAGAAGGAGAGACATTTGTGTGGGAGAAGCCTAAAGTTGCTTGTAGGAGGCAGAGAGTTTAAAAGGTAACATCTTTAATGAAAAAATTTTCATTCCCACAGTAAGAAGCTGTTTTTGAAATCTTCCATGGCCTGCTACCAGGGCAGGGGGAATAACTCCATGAGAAAGCAGGTTGTGAGTCAAGCTTACAAAACCAGTAACCACTTGTTTAAACCAAGCCAAAGGACAAACCCCATCAAATTCTGTTTTTGTAGTTTTATTATTATTTTCTCACATTGATTTGTCCTAGAGAACACCACGCGAAGGTCTCACAACCCTGGTACAAGGAGGAGCTACCACAAAAACTCAGAGGGGCTGAAGTGGCTTCCTGCTCTCCTTCCGGCCTGACACTTCCTTTGTTCCTATAATCTCAAAACAGCTGTTTCCTCTGGAACCACAAACCCCAGCTGGCGGCCTCTCTACCTCCTGGATCCTGCTGCACATAATGTACATCAAATCTGAATGTTGATATGAAATCTTCTTCTTTTTCCCATCCTCCTCCCTCCCAAGCTCCCCCCGCCCTCTTCTCATCCTGTATTTATGTTGGCCTTCACTGGGAAGGGGAGGGGAGGAGCAGTTAGAAAAAAAGTGATACAAGCATTTCAGATCTTCCAAATGGCAAAGCAAATTATCAAAAATATTTAGAATCTCAGGTATCTCAGGTTGGGAAACATGTTTCCAGAAACCTCTTTTGTGAGACAGAAATTGACGGTCAGCATTACTTTTTGTCTTCTTGTAAAAATCAGTACCTCTTAACAAACAGCGTATGAGTTATCTGTAGCAGAAACTGGGCTCTAATTTCACATAGGAGATGCAATGAGCTGTGCATGGTAGTTTTTCCTTAAAAACCATACAATTTTACTGATCGATGTCTTCATTGAAACCTTTTGGGTAAAAAATAAGGAAAAGGCTAGGTTCCAATCAGGGGAAGGTACTAACAAGTCTGGAAGAAATGACACAGAGAAGAAAATAATTGGAGAAAATGCAAGGCTGCATTTGAATCACTGCAAAACGATGGAGTGTTTATCATAGTCCTTAATGTGTTGGAATGAGGAGTAAGAAAGAGTCAAAGGGCCTGTGTATTAGGGAATACAAGGTGGGGGAATGAGGCAAGGAAGGCCCATGGGTGGAGGTGTACTAGGGTTCTTCAGAGAAACAGAACACATACGAGATAGATAAGTAAATAGAAAGACAGATAGGAGATTTATTACAGGAATTGGCTGGAATGGTTATGGGGCTTGAGAAATCCCATGATCTGCCATTTGTAAAACAGAGAACTAGGAAAGTTGGTAGCAAAATTCAGTCCAATTCCAAAGGAAAGTTGGTGGTATAATTCAAAGTCCCCCATGACTTTGAATTTTGTAATTCAGACCACATAGTCTTCAGAATTTGAAGCCTGAAGAATCACCCACATAGACTTCAGAGAGGAAAATGCCAGAGGCAGAAGGGCATGCTGGAGGAGAGACAGGGCACTAACTCTGCCTCTAGCCCTGCCTGCTCCTGGGCCCTCAGTGACCTGGAGCATGTCCTTCTCTGGAATTTGCTGTGCCCTGAATTTTCTAAATTCAGACCACAAAGTGTAATTTGTGGTCTGAATCTGAAAGCTGGCTAACCGTAAACACTGATATCTGAGGGCATAAGAAGATGGATGTCCCAGCTCAAGCAAAAGGCTCAGATTTGCCTTTCTTCTGCCTTTTTGTTCTATTCAGTCCCTCAAAGGTTTGGAGGAGGCTCATTCAGGTGGGGAAGGGTCATCTCCTTACTCAGTTTGCCAATTCAAATCCTGATGTCTCTCAAAAATACTCTTACAGACACACCCAGAAAAAATGTTTTACTGGGCATTCCTTCGCCAGGTCGACACACAAAATTAACCATCACAGGAGGGGTTCTGTGTGGGGAGCTGGAAAAGGAAGTCAAGACGATGGCAAATGGCTTAACTGAAAACCTGGAAGGGAAAGCACATGCTTTGGATTTGGGACAGACCTTAGAATTCACATGAGTGCTGCCCTATTAACCAGAAGGCACAGCAAATTCCAGAGAAGGACATGCTCCAGGTCACTGAGGGCCCAGGAGCAGGCTGGGCTAGTGCCCTGTCTCTCCTCCAGCACGCCGTTCTGCCCCTGGTGTTTTCCTCTCTGAAGTCTATGTGGGTGATTCTTATGTGGTGTAATGGTTAGAGGCCTGCACTTATGAGGCAAAAGCTCTTTTTTCTTTTCTTTTTTTTTTCTTTTTTTGAGACAGCGTCTTGCTCTGTCGCCCAGGCTGGAGTGAGGTGGCGCGATCTCGGCTCACTGCCAGCTCTGCCTCCCGGGTTCACGCCATTCTCCTGCCTCAGCCTCCCAAGTAGCTGGGACTGCAGGTGCCTGCCACCTCGCCCCGGTACTTTTTTTGTATTTTTAGTAAAGATGGAGTTTTACCGTGTTAACCAGGATGGTCTTGATCTCCTGACCTCATGATCCACCCCCCTCGGCCTCCCAAAGTGCTGGGATTACAGGTGTGAGCCACTACACCTGGCCGATCTTAGCTCTTATACTTATTAGCCATATCATCTAAGGCAAGTTATTCTAAACTGTAAGTGCCTCAGATTTTCTAACAATAAACAAGAAATAAATTACATCTGACTCCTTCGACTATGGTGAGGATAATCAAGTACTTAACCTAATAGCTGCACAAAGACAACTCAATAAATGCATGCTTTAATATAATAATACTAAAAATTATTATTATTAAAAAAGATATATTTAGGTTGGTAGAAGAGTGACTTAGCTACAGTTAATATATTCCCTGAAAAAAATGCAAGACACGAAATGAAGCAAATAAAGATTATCAAAGTGATATTAGAGATCAATTGATAACAGATAAAGCTTAACGTGAAAAAGAGAACTTTTTGTGCCTTGTTTTGTTTGCTAAATGGTCTCTCCAATTGCAAGTTGATTTAACAGTTTCTGATCAAAATTTAATATCTAATTAATGATTGACATTTATTTGCATTTACTGTAATTTGCTAAGTAATCACAAAACCATAGAATGTGACTCTTAGGAATATAGATGGTTGAGTTGGGCTGTCTAACATTGGGTTGTTGTTCTGCCACTTAGAAGCTGTGAGACCATGGGCAAGTCACTTAACCTCTCTGAGCCTCAGTTTCCTTACTGTAAAATGGAGATGAGGTTATGGAAAGGGTTGCATCAGTTAATATACATGAACGTTTTTGAACAGTGCCCGAAACTTGGGTGCCCCATAGTATGATGAATAATCCTTTAATTAATAGCAAACAATAAAAAAACTTACTAAATGAATAATAAATACTATTACTATATTAAATAGATTTTTATGGTAAAAGTATAACTAATTAATTTACAAAGTTTTTGACTACTCTCTCTACTATTTGTACTGGTAAAAACTCTAAATAATTTGTCAGTCAATATCTAGATTGTTACTATGTACCAGGTGGCAGCAATCACAGTGATGGGCTCAGTGCTTGGGGTGAAATAATTAGCCTTATAGAGGTTGAAATTGAAATTCCAAGCCTGTAAGTACTTTACATTTGCTACAGCCCATAACTACATTTGTGTTTGATTTATGTCAGTTTTCATACTTACAGTATCCTTTGTGGTTGGAAAGGGGATTTCACTTAAAGGCTCTCAAAGCCAAATGCAGTGTGGCTGCTTCTTTGGATTTCACCAAATGTTGATGAAACACCCACCTAAACCAGGGATTTTCAGAGTATTTTCTCTGGACCAGCAGCATCAGCATCACCTGGGGGCGTTTTGAGAAATGCAGCTTTTCAGGCCCACCCCAGGCCTGCTGCATCAGAAACTCTGGGCTGAGGCCCAGCGGTCTGTGCTTTTTACAAGCCCTCCCAGGAGTTCTGATGCCTGCTCAGTCTAGGAACTGCTGCAAAAAACCAACACAAATATCAACGGTGACATATATCAAGCATTAAGCATAGTTATTAGGATTGCTACTGGACACTGTAGGAGGACCACGCATGCACTTCTCCCCTTCTGTTTCCTATTTGGTGCCTCCCTCTGCTGACACATTCTTCCTTTTAAACGTGTTAATGTTACTAACCAGGCTGTGGTGAAGTGACTTTCCCCTGAGCCTCAAAGTCTTTTCTGTCACTTCCTATTATATGTTGATTTAATTAATTTAACTCTTTAAAAGTGATTTTATTTTCAACTTCTTAAATTGCACCTCACTGTCTCTAATTTACCCCCAGACTACTGCCAGCAATGAGAATCCTAATTTTAAGAGGACCGTGTTCTTATGGGTGTTTGACAATGATAGATTTAGTCCCTGGAGTGGTTTAATAGGGGGAATGGTGTAATCAAAATGCATATGCTACCATCCTGCTGTTTAAAAGAGGGTTCGCTACTACCGAACCTCTGAACATTCTGGGAAAGGGGGTGAAAAATGGAACTAGAAGATTTGACGCAGAAGAAAACCTAGAAAAATATCCAAGTGGGACTGGAATTTTGGAGCAGGAATGTAATTTAAGGGCCAATGCATATCTGTAGGTATGGCAGTGACCATACATTCTGAACAAATCTCAGATGTTTTGGACTTTGGTCCATGTATTCTGAGAGTAGGTTAACTGGGCAAGAGTTTCTGCTGACTGCTGAAAAACTTACAAAGAGTAGGAAGAGAAAATGGTCAGTGCAATAAGGAAGAAAATGGTGACTCAAAGAGCAAGTAAATTAGTTCTGTTTTTCTTCATGAAGGCTCTGAGTGTGAAACATGGAGTGTGAGGGTTACAGAGTCCCCGGCCAGGCCAGCGGCACCCAGTGACTACAGCAATACAGAGTGGAGGGTGGTGGCTCAACCCTGGAAGGCAGGATGACAGGCAGACCTAAGACAGAAAATGCTGTAACAGTGGAGAGAGAAGCAAGCCTGCCCAGCCTCACACACCAGTGCCTGAACTGAGGAGAACTTGACCAGCCATAATTTTGCTAACAGTATATTGACCAGTGCATTCCTGTCCATATTCTAGACACTCCTAAAGCATTGGCAGGGATGGGTTACACGGCAATAAGAATAGTGGTGGTGGCCCTAGTCATGTTGTAGGACAGGCTTAGATATGGGTGTACACATAGGGGTAACTTGCATCCAAATAACTTGACTATTTGCTGTCCATCAAAAACACTTGTAAGCAAAGTGTTTCAGGATCACAGATAACAGATAAATGATTAACTGGGGAATCCAGGAAGGCTTCCTAGAGGAGGTGACATTGGGCTGCAGGGGAGGAGCTGGAAGGAAGTCTAGAATTTTAGCAGGCAGAGCAGGTAGAACTGGTTTGCTACATTCTGGTATAATTCTGGGCTAAAGATCTTTCTTTTTGAGAGTGTGTGTGTGTGTGTGTGTGTGTTTTATGTGAACACACCAATACTGAGAATGGCATTCTCAGGTAGATCAGGTGCCTTAACACATCTCATTTCCATTTGCCCTTTGTTACCCCGGTTGCCAATCTTTCTAAGCATTCCATCTCATGGTGTGCTCTGGCAATGGCACACAGAACCCTCTGTGACCAGTTGGGAGTGATGCTGTGCTGAGGATGGTGAAGCTGTGTCCTGACTAGGTGGAGAAGAGGGGCACTCACTATTAATGAATGACATCTGCCATCAACCAAGGGAAAATCTTCATGAGGGTGAGGACCCCGGGCATTGCGCTTACTAACACAACAGCCTCCTCTGTTTAGTGGGTGTGGCACTTGCAAACACTACTGTCTCTTTTCCTACTGACATTTCTTTGTCTGGGAAATGCTATATGCATCCTTCATGTATTTCTGGAGAAGAGATGTGTGCTAGAAGAGGTAGATTTCAATACAAACAATAAAAAGACAGTTCCTGACAATACATAAACAGTTTTCGTTCAGTTTTGAAGAGGCCGATAGTATTAATCTAGACACCTACAGACAGAATCATTCAGTAAAGTTTCTGCCATTAATCATGTAATATTTTCAAAATGAGTTCGCTTTTTTAAAAAATTTTTCCTACAGGATATATAGAGATAGAAAAATTTATACACTGCCTAGAGAGTTAAGTTAGCAGAAACTCTCATGATCTTTCCAGAAGTTTCCCTCTGAAATGTTTAATAGTCTATATAATAAAGGAGAAAAATGTTGACATGCCTGTTATATCTTTTTTTTTTTTTTTTTTTTTGAGACAGAATCTCGCTGTGTCATCCAGGTTGGAGTGCAGTGGCATAATCTTGGCTCACTGCAACCTCTGCCTCCTGGATTCAAGTGATTCTTCTGCCTCAGCCTCCCATGTAGCTGGGATTACAGGCCCCCGCCACCATGCCCAGCTCATTTTTGTATTTTTAGTAGAGATGGGGTTTCACCATGTTGCCCAGGCTGGTCTTGAACTCCTGACCTCAGGTGATCCGCCCACCTAGGCCTCCCAAAGTGCTGGGATTACAGGCATGACCCACTGCATATGGCCAATATCTTATTTTTGTGTAGTGTAAAATATTTTTTAAAAAATAGTGTATAATGAAGTCATGTGCTACATAATGATGTTATGGGCAATGATGGACCATGTGTACAATGGTGGTCCCATACTGTATTTTTGCCTACCTTTTCTATGTTTAGATACACAAATACTATTGTGCTACATTTGCCTATAGTATTCAGTACAGTAACATGCTGTGAAGGTTTGCAGCCTAGGAGTGATAGGCCATATATATAGCCTAGGTGTGCAATAGACCACCATCTAGGTTTGTGTCAGTATACTCTCTGATGTTCACACAAGGACAAAAATGCCAGAGACAATCTTCAGTGCATATTGCTGTTGTTAAGTGATGCATGACTGTGTTTGATTTTGTCATACTGGCTATAATAAATAGGGAACATAAATTTTAACATTTGTGCAAGTATAAATGAATGAAAATATGTATATTTCTTCTTTTCTTACTGATGAAACTTCATAATTTAGATGTTGCTAAGGATCTTATTCAAGGTCTCACTGAGGTAACATTTCTTCTGGAGGCAACAGTTAGGCTAGTCTCATCATGGCTGGCATTAATATGGCAATGCAATATTACCCATCCTTTCTCACTCTGGTTCTGCCTTTCTTGATTTTTTTTCCCCTACAATTGTCAAGATGCTCAAATTTATCACTTAAAATAGAGATCACTACATGCAATTCAGTAACTCCCCCTATGGGGAAACCAGGCCACTTTGAAGTTCCTTTTATTCTCAAACTTCATTAAGTTTATGCCAGTGGTTGTCTCAAATTGGTATTATAAAGAGAGGCATTTTGCAAATTTGTCATTTATTGATTGCATTAAACCAACATAATTTAGCTAAGTTGTTTAGAAAAATGACATAATGTGTATTTATCTCCAGTTATTAGACAACATATATGTAGTAATTACTAGAAGTGTGCAGACCAGCAACAGATCCTCTAAACGCTGTATTCATTTTATCTGGCACACAGATGCTTTCAAATTCACTTGCTTATTTAACAAAAATTTACCCTGCACCTATGATATCCCAACACTGTGTTCGGCATGGAAACCTTAAAGGCCAATAAGCCTGAAGGGAAAGCAAAGAGCCCAAACAAATCCACACAACCAACGCAAAGGAACGTGGGCTGTGAGGAAGGACCCATGGAGGTCGGATTAGAGGAGAGAGCAGAAACTCTGCAGGAAGTGAGGAAGACTACAGAAAAGACTTGAGAGATGAATAGGAATGTGCTGGAGGGCTGGGGAAGTATCTTGCAAAGAGATGGTCTATTACAAAGCCTGCTGGTTCTCAGGGAACAAGGACCATTCAAGCGATGGAGATGGAGTGGGGTTCAGAGAGAAGCAGGTGCAGTGAGAAGCAGACACAATTCATAAGGGTCATGATAGCATTTGACTGGGCCTGAGAGCTGGCGAGATTTTTAAGCAGAAGAGAGACCTGGTTGGTTTGGTGTTTTTGAAAGCCGGCCATGAAAGCTACATGAAAGGACTGGAGAGTGGGCTGAAGCAGAAGATGGGATAAAAAACAGCCCCCAAGGGTGTGCAGAGTCCAGGTAAGAGATGCTAAATCTGCTCTAAGGAAGTGACACTGAGACTAGAGAAGACCAGAAGGAAGGATCTGAGAAATGTTTCAAGGTTCAGTTAACTGCTGAGATCTTTTCTTCCCTGCATGTCCACATCGCGGGTCTGAGAGCAGTCCTGACTTGAAGCAGAGATGGGGGAGCATTTGTTTTTGTCAGGCTGATTGGCATGTGCCATAGGCTCTCTTTCCATGCAAATCAATAAGTGAAGAAGACAGGATGCTGCCCTCATCTATCTAGGAAGACCTGTAACACTGGACCGATAGTAGCTGCAGATACACCACCTCCTGCCTAATTATCCCTCGGAAAGCGTAAACTCTCCCTCCCACTTCTTCCTGTCCAGGATCAGCCCCAGTGGTGGAGTGTTCAATCGTCCTCCTGTCTCATTTGGGCAGGGTCAAAGTGCCAACAGTGCAGAGTCCAAGTCCTGCTTGGAAAAATCACACAGTCATCTACAACTCTGTAATGGGAAAGGATGATGACAAGGAGGCACAGAAGTTCCTGGGTTGCAAGTGCCTTTCGAGTGCCTGGAAATTCTATTAGAACCTATCAGGTAGGTTTGCAATGATGCTGCTGCTTCGGCAGCTCTGGCCTGCTCTTGCATTGAAAAGAATAGGGCATACCAAGAAAGCACCTGGGTTTAAGAATCCCACAGACCTGTTTTTCAACCTCACCTATGTCGGCTCTCTTATCTCAACCACCTTATTTGACTTGTCTGAGCCTCAACTCCTTATCATCAAGCGGGGATCACACCTAATTAGCTTTCTATCTTTAGGGATTGAAGATCATGAAAAATACAAAATTCTCAAGAGTGTAATGTCTTTGATCTCACCTCACCTCCCACAGAGAAAGGAAACTTCCTGACTTGAGCCTCTAGCAGAGGCATCAATTGGTTTTCTCAGGACCCCAGCACAACCCAACTTTCTTTTATATGCATAGTTGCTTAACTTTTCTGTTCACATTCTTCTCTCTAATTGCAAGCATTTTGAAGGCAGGCAATGCAAAGATGTATTCCTTTTTCCTGTACTTGAAATAGTCCTAATCCATTCCATCCCTTGGGGTGAGACCCTACATCTTATTTGTTTATTACCTAAAACATTGCAAAAGATTAAACAGTTTGAGAAAGATTGGAATTCACTGTCATAGGTGGTGGCCAAGTTAAGGATATGAGAGGGATAGAAGGAGGCTCCTGTCATTTGTTGAATATGAGACAATGTTTTACACAATGAACCAATGTTGTACATTTTACATTTGACTCATCAACTTTGTGAGATCGGTATAGCTGTGAGCATTGGAACCCCCTCCCAAAAAATTAGTGTGTGGAACAAGGTAAAAGTTTATTACTTATGTAAGATAATTAAGACAGACAGTAAATATGATGGCTCCACATCCTTCTGTCCTAATGTTCTGTAATCCTCAGCTTATTTCCTCCAGGTTCAGTATGGTTGCTTGTGCTCCAGCCCTCACATCCATATTCTAAGCAGAGAAATCAAGGAGAACATAGAAGGTATGTCCACTACCTTTTAAGAATATTTCTCAGCTGTGGACCTTTGGTTTCCTCTTACTTCTCTTTCACCAGAATGTACTCTCAAGTCTCTTCCAGCTAGAAGAGAGTCTGGAAAATGAGTCTTTTATCTAAATGCGTAGGCAAATGAGGAGAAAGGATGTGGGCAGCTACAAGTGTCTCCTGTAGTGTCATTGTCCCCACATTTTAATGAGAGGAAACTGAGGCCTGGTGAGTGTAACAGTGCTCTGGTTGTCTATTGCTTCATAAGACACCAACACAAACTTAGTGACTCCAAACAATAAATATTTGATCATGTTCATGATTTTGTGGGTCAGAAATTTGGATGGATCCAACAGGGATGACACCGCTCTGTGCTGCAATGACCATGGCCTAACCTGAAGTGACTTGAAGAGGAAGGGATGGCTGGGACAACATACCCAGTGTCTGGCACCTCATTTCTGGCATCATCTGGGTTCCTCAGTTCTTTTCTGCACTGTGTCCAGGCTTGCTTATTCACTCTCAGGCCTGGTGTCTTGGTTGATTGGGATGGCTGGAGCAGCTGAGGTTGGCCAGGCATCTGTCTCTCTCCGCATGGGGCTATTCCACATGGGGCTATTCCACATGGCTAGCTTGGGCTTTCTCACAGCATGGCCATCTTTGAAAGTGAGATTTCTTCTACTAGTGGCTGGCTTTCTCCAGAAAGAGTGTTCCAAGAGACCAAGGTAGAAGTTATACAACTTCTTAAGCTAGCCTTGGAAGACATACTTCTGTCACAATTCACTAAGCTCAATCCAGATTCAAAGGATCAGGATTTAAACAACGTATCTCATTGGAGACAGTCATAGAAACTTTGCAGCCATCTTTTTCACAAAGTGAGTGCTTAAGAAAACACAGCTAGGAAGCCAGTGGGCCCAGCTTGGAGCATAGACTTGACTTTATACTACATGGATTTAAACAGCAGGTCTTGGTGCTTTTAAAGAGTAAATTAAACAAGTTGACTTTTTTTGTAGGAATCAAAGATAGTAGCTGGCTATACAGCAGCAGGATGTAGTAAGATTTGTGGCAATGGTATTTTTATTGGGTGCACAGATTCTGGCTCTCAATGGAGTATGCCCTGGGGCTTTGCACTCAGCTCTCTTACTAAAGGTAGCTGTCCCCCTCCTTCCTCTCTCCAAGCGCCCTCCAGCTGAACAACTGGGCTACTGCTCTGCTGTCTCTTTCATATTTGTGAATACTCTCTCAGGTCTGGGAAATCAGATTGTCTCATTTAAATTTAATTTAAATTTCTGTTTGAAGAATCAACCTGAGACATCAAAGGGAATCCAAAAAATGCACTACACAATAAATGATCAAATGACTTCTAAAGACATTGCACTTTTATATCTAGAAATATTAGATCAAAACTCCAATTTCTTTTATTGTTAAAATTAAAGAAAGACTTAAAAGAAACTGCAATGTAAGTTTAACACTGCATTTAACCAACAGACAAATTGGTATAACCTGGTAAGGTTATAGCTATCAATACATGCATTCTTTCCCTAATTCATAATGAGTCACAGTCTTCCAGTCACTAAACTTCGACTTGGTTTCAAGTTAATTTTCTTCAAGTCATAAAAATAATATTCAGAGTACAGGTCACAGATGCCTAATTTACAATCCGGGTATAATTAAAGCACTAGTTTATCTATTCAAAACAGACTGAGTTTGGTGTTGAAATATGGCCCTGGAGAAACCAACTTCTCAGAAAAACTTCCATCTTAATTATTTGTGCATTTAATTGTTGAAGATCTGAAGTCCTGTTCCCCATGTTAACATAGTTAGAAATGGCCCAAAAGGTTCAAGGCTGTAGTGAATTAACATTTGCTGTGGGTCCTGGCAGGCAGGTGCTTGGAAAGTGCACAAGCGGGAAAGGCATGCAGCCGGCCTTCACAGGTGCAAAGGCACACCCTCTTTCCATCACGAAAGAGTGAGAAGAACACCTGCTAAATGAATGAGTGACCATATCTTCACCTACCAAGAATCAGCCGGGTGATCAAAAACTTGAATGGGTGATTCTTAACTTACCAAGCAGGAAAAGCACAAAGTCATTGGTAGAGAAGTCAGGAGTGTTCGGGGCAAGAAGTTTTAGCTGAGGATGATTGGCCAGAGGAAAAACTACCATTTCCAGTGTGTGAGCAGATGATGTGTTTCTTATCTGTTTGTCACATAGGAGTAGATTAGAAGGATCAATAATAATTAAATCAAGCGATAATAATATTTCTTTAAATTAAATTTAAACATCAAAAAATATCTTAATTTTTTTTTTTTTTTTTTTTTTTTAAGAAGGAGGAAATGACCATGGTATTCTAGGGGCAAGAACAGCATTCCTCCCAGGAAGCTGGTTCTTTTTTTTTTTTTTTTTGAGATGGAGTCTTGCTCTGTCACCCAGGCTGGAGTACACTGGCACAATCTCGGCTGACTGCAACCTCCGCCTCTCAGGTTCAAATAATTCTCCTGCCTCAGCTTGCTGAGTAGCTGGGATTACAGGCCCCCGCCACCATACCTGGCTGACTTTTCTGGTTTTATAGAGATGGGGTTTCACCATATTGGCCAGGCTGGTCTCGAACTCCTGACCTCAGGTCATCCACCCACCTTGGCCTCCCAGACTTAGTAGGATTACAGGAATGAGCCACCATGCCGGGCTGAAGCTGGCTCTTTTATGTTTCAGAAAGCCTGTTACTGAACCTTTGCTAGAGACATCACTCTCCTTCCTGCTCTGGAGGTGAAGGAGAGGGTTCTAACAAACTGAACTGAATCGAATTTGTTTGTCTAGTAAAATTATAGTAATGTGAAGTCTGTCCCCTGGCAATACCATTTGGATTTCAGAAGAACAGGAGAGAGAGAAGAGGAGTGACAAAGGTAAAGTCCATGGTAGGGAGAGCACACTCCTCCAGAAAAACAGCAAGTAGGATCCAAGAAAGTGTGGCTGGAGAGAAGCTCTCTGTGCCTGAAAGCTCTGAGAAAGCGATTATTCACATTTATATTGGTTCTCGTGATCTGGGCTGCTGCCAGTCTCCCTTATGTCCCCACCCTCACTAGGGTCTACAGATAAAATAGGAATGGCTGTGCTTTGCGAGAATGGGGAGAAGGGGCTCAACTACGGTTGGGGCGGTGAAGAGGGGTCTCTGAGAACAGCAAACAGAAGAGATGAGATGCTGGCTCTGAGCTAGGCTACAGTGGCTAAGCACATTGCTGTGCACCCAACTCAAAGATTGGAGCAAAACATCCAACTTGCTCACTTCAAATATCAGCAGGACTGGACCCCGCAAAGTGCCTATACTTTGTATTTTTAAAATTATTTTTATATTAGTATTAGTATTATTTTGAGCCAGAGTCTCTCTCTGTTGCCCTCGCTAGAGTGCAGTGGTGCAATCTCAGCTCACTGCAACCTCCACCTCCCAGATTCAAGTGATTCTCCTGCCTCAACCTCCTGAATAGCTGGGATTACAGGCACCTACCACCACACCCAGCTACTTTTTTGTATTTTAATAGAGATGGGGTTTCACCATCTTGGTCAGGCTGGTCTCAAACTCCTGACTTTGTGATCCACCCACCTTGGCCTCCCAAAGTGCTGGGATTGCTGGTGTAAGCCTCCATGCCCAGCCCAAAGTGCCCGTATTTTGGTGTGTGTCTGAAAGAGAGTTGAGGGTGGTGGACACACCCAGTATTGGCAAGACTACAAACGGTTGGGATTCCAATTCTCAGACTATGTCTTTATACATTTTAAAGAAGGTGTCAGTGTCCCAGTGGGTGCCAGAGTGGTGGATAGTCAGCTTCCCTTAGAAAGGAAAACTCTCTGTCTCTCTAGCAGCTAGCACTCTGCATCGAAAAGCCCCTCATGCATACTTCCTTCAGATCCCTGCAGAATCCGGCAGGATTCTTGTGGTCCTCTTTTTAGTAAGTCTGGTAATAGGAGTTTCCACCATTTCTCTCTGGGTATTTTTCTTCTATTTATATATTATAAACTCACTGTATGGATTTTGGAAAGTGTTGTTTTCATTGAGCAGATGAGTAACAAAGACTTGTCTGCCAGACCTGACTCAGTAGAATCTGAGATTGTTCCAAAATTTAAAAACTTTCCGACTGAAAGAGGTGATGAAGGAAGTGGGGTGGAGGTGGGGGGTTTACAAATCCCTGCTCCTCCACAGGTTCTTTAATCTTTGACCCTAACTCTCACTAGATTTTGAAAATACTGTGAAACTGGAGTATCATTTCTTTCTGAAAACCAGGAATAATGGAATATTTCTAACTGAAAGGCAGAAGTTGCAGTTTATCAAAAGCTATTGATTTTGTTATGTTCAGTCAACATGGCTTTCAACTCTGGCCCCTGCCTCCATTTGTTTGGCCTCCATGTCAGATAAAACCTTCATCACCCAGCTCCTCTGGTTTCCAATCCAAAGCAGTGGAGACATTGCTGCCAAAGCTATTTTTCTAAAACACAGATCATATCATGCCATTTTCCTACCCAAAATGTCACAATGGTTGTCCATTGCTCTTTCAAATCTGACTTTTCCCACTTGTCATGCCAATTTTCACTCATGCCCGCCCCCCTGCCCCCATTAGACAGGATAACCTTATAGCAACTCTCAAAAGTGGAGCCATTGGCATTCTTCAAGGATGACTTACTCTTGCATTCTTCCATGCCTTTTGTACAAGTTCTACCTAAATTGCTTGCTCACCACATCCCATCCCATCTGTCATTGCTATTTGACCTTTAATTCCTGAACAGAATCTCACTTCTGTTTTTGTTTTTGTTTTTTTTTTGTTTTTTTGACACAATCTTGCTCTGTTGCCCAGGCTGGAGTGCAGTGGCACAATCTCAGCTCACTGCAACCTCCACCTCCAGGGTTCAAGCACTTCTGGTGCCTCAGACTCCTGAGTAGCTGCGATTACAGGTACCCGCCACCATGCTGGGCTGAATTTTTAGTAGAGATGGGGTTTTCACCATTTTGGCCAGGCTGCTCTTGAATTCCTAGCCTCAAGTGATCTGCCTAACTTGGTATCCCAAAGGGCTGGGGTTACAGGTTAAGCCACCATGCCTGGCCTTCACTTCTATTCTTTTATCATAAATTTGGTTAACAAATATTAATGAATTTTCCTGTAAGCTATGCATTAGTATATATTATTTTGAAAATAATGCCATCATATTTTATAGTTATTAAAGAACATAAAGATTTTCTGTCTTCAAAGACTTGCATTGTAAAAGACAAAAAGTAATAAACAAGTATTTTCAGAAATATTGTATCATTCTTATGATGTTGATTTCAGGAAAATGAGCAAGCACACAGAACCCAGCCTCTAGTACACGAGAAACGAACGGGTAAACCCAAAGGAATAAACAAAGCAAAGGTTATAATCTCACATGATTTCAATAAATTATATACTTATAATAAATTTTAATTTTATTATATTGTCACTGGATGTGTATATATATAAAATAATTATTTAAAATTAATTTTAATACAAAAAAACTATAGTGGATTGGCTGAATGCATTAAAATTCTATGGCCTTTTTATGCCAAACAGGAAACTATCATGGAAATGTACTAAAAGAAATTTGGTAAACTACTAAAACATTGAATTTTATAGAAGAATATAAAATAACATCATGAGTTGTTATTTCAAGAAAGAAGCTTTTTAATGACATATTTGAACAACCAAGCATTATATTGATGAGCTAGCATCAAGGATAGGCAGGTTAACCACGTAGAACAAGTAAGCCAGAAACAATATTGGAATGCAGGAGGGGGAAGGCAGGGAGAATATGAGAGGCAAGGCAGAGGGAGGAGGGGCAAAGGAAGGAGTGGAGATGAGTATGTCTCTGGTGCAGTTACAGAGTGGGAAAGAAAAGAGGTTGGGAAGGAGGAAAGAAGACTCAAAATAGAAGACCAAAAGAGGGGAAATAGAAAAAGACAATTGCTGACTTCAGCTTGCACAAAGATCAGCTCCTCACTGAGTCAAAATCAGACCTCTGTGAAGGTTCATTAAATCTCTCTGACATTTCCAATAATATGTAATTAACTAGGAAAAAGATTCCTTTCTGGTTAATTGGATAAACTTGAATTCAGAATATTTACTAGCTTTCACCTTACATATTTTTGTAGAAACAAACAAAGCTATATTTTGGAGAGAAAATACAACAAAGTTGCCCACAACTGGAGATGATTCTAGAAATAATAGAAGGTTATGTAAGTCTAGGTTATGAATGGAATATTTGTTATGCTTGGCACAGACTTGAGATGTTTTAAAAACCAAATACATTAACTCCATCAAGTCTGATCAGAACCAATATAAGAAAAGGCACAATTATAATGATAATTAGTAGAGATTATTTTAAAAATTGAAAATGATGCAAAAACATAACAAATGCATGTGCACTTGGAATGAATTATTCCAAAGTAATAATTATTTTTGAGTACAAAAAACCCATACTACAACATGTGAAATTTAGTAATCAACAAAGCAAGTGCAAAAGTAATTGGTGTAATAGATTACAAACAACTATAAAAATATCCGCAACTCTAGAGTGTGTGACTAGGAGCTCTGCCTCATGTTAACATCTGTTAGTTTAATATTTGCTCAAGTAAAAGTTGGGGGTTTGCATGGCTAAGCATGGTGAAAATGGTGCTGCTAAGGTTAATGCCACAAGACAAAGATTCAAGTCTGTTTCCATTGCATGTGGTATCCAAGGAAGAAGCAAGTCAGTGAGCATACAATTTTGAGAAAAACCACCAAAGTTCCTTTCCTTGGGGAGTGTATAGAGCAGTGAAGGAGAAAAATAAATATCTATTAAATAAACCAATCAACAAGGAATTGCAAATTAAGAAGTGCTATGCAAGAAATAGATTGCTGAGAGAGAGTTTAATGAGGGGACCTGTTTGTGTAGGATGGAGGAGGTAGTCTCAAAAAGACCGAAGAATGGTAGGGAGTCAGGCATGCAAACACCCAGGGGAGGAAGGTCTTCTGAAGAATAAACAAGATGCCGTTTTTCTAAATTGGAAAGAACTTGCCCTGCATGAGGTACTGGCAGGCCCCTGTGCCTGTAGCAGAAGAACAGCATGAAATACGTGGTCAGAGAAGTTGCTGGTACATAGTTGTTGGAGCCAGATGTACATAGTTGTACATAGCCATTGGAGCCAGATGTTGGTACATATACCAATGTTAGTTGTTTGAATTTTATTCCAAGTTCATTGGGAAGCATGGACTTATTCATTCTAGGGACATAATCTGATTTATATTTTTAAAAGACCATCTGCACACTATGGAAGAATGCAATACAGAAGCATGAGTAATTTATTAGGAGTCTATGGCTAAAGTCCAGACAAGGAATAATGGGAGCCTGTGCTACGATGGTGGAAGGATACATAGAAATGGATGGACTGAAGATGCAGTTTGGAATAGAACTGAAACGTTTCTTGAATACACTAGGCAGCATAGGTTGGTGGGATTGGGGATGTGCTAATAAGGAAGAGGGAATCATCTAGAATGACTGTCATGACTCTCAAGAGTTTGCCTTGCTCATCTGAATAGTTGGTAGAAGCAACTGAAATGAGGACGTCTGGGATAGAAAGATAGAGAACAAGTTTCAGGGAGACACGAGTTCATTTTTGGCCATGTTGTATTATAGTTACTATAAGGCATTGATTTGAAGAGCTAAGTAGGCAACTGACTGTCGAGGGCAAAGATAGCTGAACTGGATATATGACTGACTCTTGGACTTGCCAAATGCATATGATAACTTAAATCCTTGGAAATGGATGAGAGCTTCCAAAAACAGAGTATAGGGAAGAAAATGAAGGGGTTCTGCTCTGAAGTCCTGAAGAAGCTAGGGTAGAGGTTTTACAGAGAAGCTCATGAAGGAAACAAAGAAAGATCAGAGACGTAGGAGGAAAATCAGGGTTGTGTTAAAGCAGAAGTCAAAGGAGAGTGTTTCAAGAAAGATGGAGCAGTCCTTATTTTAAATATCATGGAATTTCACTGAGAACAGAAAAGCACCCACTGCGTTTGGTAACATGGGGATAACTAGTGATGCTAGTAAGGCAAAAATTCAGTGTACCAATAAGTAGAAGACATACATCAGTGGATTAAAGCATGAATTAAATGAGAGAAAGGGGAAATAGCTACAGGAGACAAATGCAAGAAGTTTCTGTGGCAGAGAGAAGATAAATCAGATAGTGACTGGAGGAGTCACTGGGGTATTTTCTTTTTTTAAAGAATGGGTGATGCTAACATATGTTTGATGTGTGATGGCAATGTCTCAGGTTAGGATGTGGGAGACAGGAAGAATGTCATGTTCTTGACGAGAGTCCATGAGAAGGGCAAGTCCATGAGAAGGGCAAGTCAGGAGAGAGAAAGGGAAGGTGGATCTAGACTCGGGTAGGTTTGTGGTGGGCAGATTAGAGAATGTTCAGTAATGGCCTCCCTCTACACAATGATGTACAATGCAAGATCATTAGTTGAAAATCAGGTAGCCTGGGCTGGAGGAGCAGTGGGCCTAGTAGAGAGGTAGAGATGGTATAAAAATGACAAGTGGAAAAGTTCACAGAATTAAGAAACATGAAAGAGGTTCTGGTTGCCAAGAATCACTACTTTTTAAGGTTCATTAATTTATAATGACAGTCATCTGCCTTATAAAGTGATTTTTCACAAAGCCCGTTGGCTCCAATGGTACAGACATAAAAAAAGTGAATGCATGTGTACCACAAATATTGTAGATCTTTCTAGGTGAGTGCCGTGGAGGGAGAAAGGGACAAGGGAATTGAGGGGCATTGAAAAGCAGTGTTTGTCATAACGAGTCATGGGATCTACTAGATATGAAGAAGACAAGTGGAAAAAGGACAGTACTCTACACACCTAATAGAATAGCTAAAAAAGAGAAACAAGAATGTGACCATTCCAAGTGTTGAGGAGATGGAGAAATTAGAACACGTGTGCATTGCTGGTGGAATTTAAAGAGTACAACCACTTTGGGAAATGTGTGCCAGTTTTGTAAAAATTTAAACCTCTACCTACTGCATGATCCACCATTCCACATCTAGGGCTTGCGCGTGAATGTTTATAGCAACTTTATTTGTAATTGATTGAGTTACACAGTTTAAATATGTGCAATTTATGCCACTTATGCCTCAATAAAAAGAAATCCCTACGATAGAAAAAAAGGAAGTTACTGATGGATAGTAGGAAAATGATGGGATCATTAATTTAGATGTTTCAATGTAATTTAAGAATTGATTTCATAGGAGTATTTGAACAAATGAATTTAGTGGTTAAAAGTGATGTTTGGAAAGTGACGTGCATAAATTACTTTTGAGATGGAGCCATTTTTGGTAATGACAAGGTTTGGAAGGACAGTGTAAGATTAAATTGGAGTAAGAGAAGGTCCATAGAAATGAGGATATCTAAGAACTGGAAGGCCTCCATGTTGTATGACTTATCCATGTGCACATTAAAGATATCAGAAATTATGGCAGAATTGAAGGAGAAGTGTAATCTAGGAGCTCAGAACTTTGGGGAATTGAGGAGTCATGAGGAGGTTGGTGGACAATAATAGCAAAGTGGACTAGGGAATGGTGAAGCCAGATGGTACAGACTTTAAGGTAGGCTATTGTAAGCTTCGGCTTGAAGTCATCATGGTGTGAAAATGGCAGTGGTACTCAAAATCAGAGATGTGAGGTCCAGCATTTGAAGAAACAGCTCAAGAATATAATGGAGTTTGATGTTCCCAGAGAGAGGTGTTGAAGAAGGCCTGAAGGAGGGAGGGATCTGGCAAAGAGCTGGCTAAGGCTGATTGCTGATAGAGTGTCAGTGTTCTAGCAAATACTGGCCTAAGTAGAGATGTAAGGTGTGATATTATCGATTTCTATATTATTTGATGGTAGTTTAGAAACTTTAGGCTTAAGGTATGGTGCTGTAGTGGTTTAGCAGAGGAGGGGATCGTGGAAGTTATGCCCTGCTGCCTACTTGGTGTGAGAGCCTCTCGAGAAGCCTCTGGGTGGCCCTGAGGTCTACAGTGTATGGATGGCTACTCCAGTAGGCTTATAGCAAAGGAAAGGCAAAACTGGAAAACAAGTAGAAGGTGATGAGAAGAAAAATGGCGCCACTGGCTGGGCAAGGACCCTGCCATCTGGAGTAAGAGGCTGAAAGCTTGCTCATGCTCTGAGTGATCTTGAATAGTGGAGTCTGCTGCACATTGTAGGATGGAGATTAGCCCTGAGAGGTATGAAGGTAAGGACTTGGAGAGAGGCCCACAGCTTCAGTCTACAGGCTTTAGTGAGACTGGTTTCATATCCTCCAGGGAGTTGGCTCTTCACACACCTCTATCATGGGATTACAGCATTGCCTCAGGATTACTCTGAGCTCCTGCACTTTTATACATCCCATTTTTTTGTAACCAGGACTTCGTTATTTCATTTCTGAGACTCACCTTTGTCTGCCCCATCCTTTACTTCACTCCCTACCCCAGACTAGAGCTTGACAACAGTGGATCTTAAATAAGATGTTGAGTGAATGAATACATGAATTAATAAATAAATGAATCCCTTTCAGAATTTATTTATTTTGTTCAAAAAATTCCTCCACTTTGGGAAATGCAAAATTTGGAACTCCGAAGTTTTTACTTTTTTTTTTAAGATCTCAAGCACAAAAGTTTTATCCTCTTTTTTTTTTCTCTGATCAATTCCTTTGGGATATTAGAGACAGTGCTAGACTATATATTGGCTCTGAGAGATAGAACTAAGTCTTTTATTATTCAAAGATGAACATTTCTTGACTTACTTGGTAGAGTTACAAACATAGCATGCTACAGAATAGAAGGCAGCTGTGGAGGTTGGGGCAAATTATTGAAAATGGAAATAGCACAGATCTTGATGCGTCTGTTAGTGCACGTGCAGGGCAGTGTGCCGCAAGGTGGCTGATGTGCACTAACAGGAGTGCTAATATGATGTATTAAATGTCAGACCAGCATTGCTGGGTGTGCATATCTCTCCTGTTGTACTGCCTGTTTATGCTTATTCAGCCCTTTGAATAATTTAACACATTTCATACTCTAAATTACTCTCAGCAATTTGATGGGGCTTCTGGCAGTTTACTTGAAACGCTCAGTGTTAGGTCAACATAGGGTCCCAGCTTCTGCTAAATAGAAGTACTCTGCCTACTTAGAAAAATATAATTAGTTTTCTCCATGGATCTCTTCAAGGATGGGGTGGGGTGGAAGAGCTGGGGTCAGGGAGCCAGATGGGAACCACTGCATGAGTACATTGGGCTGTCAGTCCAGAACAGGTCAGGGATCCAAGAGTTAAAAATTTAATGGGGCAGGCTTTCAGGAGAAGAAAAAGTTGAAGGGCATGGAAAATAGTTTGAGTGTGCCGTGCAAATGCGTGTGTATGATAAATGACCCTCATTTAGTCAATACTGACCACGGCTGAGTCCTCTTTTCAATTTAATCCTTATGTAAAACTGGCCTGCCCCAATGAAGACTGGCTGCAGTGGTGTGGTCTAAGTGCTGCGGCGCTGAGTAGTTTGTGCAAGTGAAATGGTGAACCACTATAAGATTGGGAGCCTCTTCTTTACTTACCACTGTCCTCAGTTCACTTATGTGTGTGACAATGCGAAGTCCTTGCAATCCTTGACTATTTTTTCTTTTCTCTGTAGAACTACAATTTCCATGACTATAAAAAAGTTAAACGTTACTCAGAGCTGTAGTTACACTGGTTTCTTTGGTGCTCTAGAAATGTGATTTTTTAAGAACTATATTTCCCTTCACCGTTTTCTCCCTCTCTCTTCTGTGCACGCCCAGGATAGAAAGGGCACGGAGTTTTGCAAGAAGTTAGGATTTTAAATTAAGACTTAAAATTTTACCTTTGATGATGCATCACCTCGGGTGAAATCCCGAGTATTCTGATGACCCCAGCCAAGCAATGTAGCAGCAAAACGATGATGCAACGAGGCCCGGGCTCAGCGCTTTGTGATGAGACAGCAGGACTCTGATTGACTGTCCCCTCTGGGGTTGAAATCCTCCACCATTCTCTGGATATGCTGAAAAATCTTCTTGGGGATTTGAAGAATTACATATTCTGAGACTCCATAATGAAGTGTTTGCTTATCATTCGTTTTACCCCCTTTGAAATACTCTGAGCCTTCATTGTAACCTTAGGTCAAAACTATTTGGGTTGGTGGAAACTCATGATAAACACATGCTTTTGAAGGTTAAAATGCCATTCCTTTAAGACCATCAGATTAACTTTTTTATTTAAAAATTTTAAAAAACCTTCAAAGTGTTAGGAAGACCAAATGTATGCGTACTTGTGTCTATCTGTGTATATGCCTGCATATATGGATTAATCATGTAAGTACACTCAAACACATAAATAGAAATGTTTGTACACCATATGGATATAACAGATATCTATTAAAATCTGTTTTAAGAAATTAATGATACTTTAAAAAATTAGCAGAACTTCAAAAATAATTGTGTTTATAATTTACTATGGAAAGAAAGAAATATTCCATCCTCTTTGAAAATCTGTTTTACTTCTAGCCAGAAAGGGAAGACATATATTTTCTTAAAAATAAAGTCTGTGAAGAGTACCATTTCCATGGAGCAAGGCTCTTAACTAGCTGTCACTATGCAAAATTATTGAATATCTTAAAAATACAAGATTATCATTATACGTATGATTACTTTATCTTTTAACAACACAGTATTATGTCTTTGAAAAACATATATTTACTATTTCCCATTTTTGGCTAAAGAGGTCTACTGAATGTGTAACATTCATTTATTCCATTACTTTTATTCATAATTGTGGCCATACTTTTTCTCAATAAACACCCTACACCCATTAGAAAAATTATATATATCTTATAATATTCATATTGAATGATTTCCTTCCAAAGTGGAAGAAAGTTGACCTGGTATATATATCATCAAAAGGAACACTTTTATCTCCCAAATCAAGGTTTCCATAAAGCCATTATTTAGTGGACACATGGTAAATTAATCGTATTCCACTGTGCTTGCTATTATACAAGTGACTCCCAACCCTGAGCCCAGAGCTGGAAAACTCCAGCTTTGATTGAGCTGAGTTCTTCCCTGTTGGTTGTCAGTATCAGTGGTGGTAAAATCAGCAGGGGGTTGACAACTTCGCTACTGTGTATACATGTACATAGGCTTCTGTTGCTTCCAGTTCATGATGATGGTATGTCTGTAAGATTGATCTTAGGTGGAAACTCAGCATCTGGATGTGAAACACTCATAGAGTAGATGCATGCCATTAGAAGATATGTTTCCCAACAGCCAAGTTACTGACCATGATGCCACACGAATGCACTGGAACTTTTAGTTTGTAGAATTTGGATAGAGCAGGTATTACTGTCCCTAACTTTTAGCTCCTTTTCTTAAAGATTATTTTTAACTAATGGTCAAGGTGTCCATTCACTGAGATGTGCAGCTTATATACCATTTGCCTGTAAACAATAGATTTTCCACATGAAAAGCAAGGGCAAATACAATTTGCTGTCAGTTTTGACTTTGCGGAAAGATACAGAACACATTCTCTATTTTTTTTCTGCAGTTTGTTAGTGACCATTGCTAGGTAATGCCTTCTCTACTAAGCATTAGGTATATAACGAGAGGGCTTAGAGAATAGGTTTCATTATACAATTAGCCCCTGATGCGCTGACTACCATGTTCCAGAATCTCATATATCTGTGTTCAGATGAGAAAAAAAATGTTCCAGGCTAATCCCTATGAATAGTTACTGTCAGAGTCTACAGTGGTAGTAGACCATTGAAAAGTAGCCTATTCTTAATAACTCAGTTTCTGGTATGTCACCACTAATAATGCCTTATTTCATTTTCTTGAGGATTTACAGTCGAAATAGGATAAGATGTGTCAGAAAAACCCTTAACAATAGCAAAACTTCATGACACTGTCATTCAACAAATAAGTACACTTTGGAAAGTGGTGATTTCATGAAAGATAAACAAACAGAGCATGCATAAACTCAACCCACACAAGCATACACACATGCATAAACAAAAATGTGGTAAAAGGAAAAGAAAGATGGACAGAGCAAAATTATAAAGTATCCAGGATACAAGGCAGGTAAAACATGAGAAATAACCTTCTTTTGGCCTTCTAATTAGATAGAAACCTCTGTGGTGTAGGATGAGGGGTGGGAGCTGTAGGCCTAGCCAACTCAGTTTCTGCAAAAAGCTCTCCATGCCTCTGGCATGTAGTGCAGAGGACTTAGTCTCTCTCTACAGCTTTCCCTTTGTAGGAAAGGCTTGTGATGCAGCCTCATTTTTCTTTCAGTTGTGCTACCTGTGTTGCATTATAAAAAAAAATTCTTTCCTCTGAAAATGATAATATGATTGAGATTACTTTATTTCCAGATATTAAAAAATTGTTGGCAAATAAACATTGTATATAGTGCACAGCCTGATGTGTTGAAAGAGATGTGCACTGCAGAATGACGAACCCAAGATGACTGGGATTATTGATGCCCATCCCTACCTTTCTCTAATCCTCCTCTTCCATGCCACACAAAGTATGTGATATTGAGGACTGAGATACTGGGTGAAGGTGTGGCAGGTGGGTTTTGGTAGGAGGAGATGGAGGAGACAAAAAGGACTCTGCGAAACATTGCTCTCACCTTCAAAGCTCCTACCCTCATCTGTCATTGACCTCTGAGACTGGGTAGAGGGAGAGGAGAGGGTAAACAGAAGGCCACTCAAAGGAGGAAGAGTGGGTGTCCAGAGAGAGGTCACAAATGAAGGAGGCAGCAGGGACAATACAACAGGAAAGGTGGGGGAGTGGGGAGAGGCCACTCTCTGCCCAGAAGGCAGATCCCAGTCATCTTGAAGCTACCACTGCGGATGATCTCATTCTTCCTCAGGGATACCCTTATGCAGGCAATTTCTGATTATATATTTGGAAGGTGAAATTAATTTTTTCCTTTGAAGTCCTGTGTTGAGGGAGGAAAAAAAATCTTTTTGTGAAATGGAAATTTTTAATTTCTCTCCTCCAAGGGTCAAATTAAGTGGAAAATATTAAGTGATTCTAAACCCAATTCAAAAATTGTCCTGAGGTGTGTATTCCTAAGACCTGATGGAATGTATCATTTTGAATAATTCCAAAGTTAACAGGAATATTGTCAGGAATAAAAATTAACTGTGATTTAAAGCATTTTTTTCCCACTGGGAAAATTGTGTTATTCTTCTTTCTAATTGCTTTTTGTGTGCTATTTTATTCTTTCCCTACAACTGGAGCTCCAATCCTAACTGACTGAAAATCCTTCCCTTCACAGATACCTTAAACATATCCAAAGAGAATTTCCCAGATCTCCTTCATCACAGAGCCTAAAATCTGTTTACTAACGACTGTACTCAACATGAGAAACTTCTAGAATTTGTCCCTACTGTGGCCCTGTCCATTTTGGGGTCAGGATGGAGCACACCAGGAGACAGGGGCTCCCCCACCCCCTTTCTGGAAGCCTTTAGCCAAGCCGTTGCTTTCACTGGAATAGCCACATCACAGCCTCCCTCACCCGCTTCCAGTAACTCCACCCCACTCCGTCCTCCTAGCTAACACCTGCACAATTTCCTGGTCTCTGCTCAGCTGCTGCTTCCCCTTCCTCAGCCTCCCTCACCCCAACCTGGGTGGGTGAAATGCCTCTCTTTGGACTTCAGTGCTCTCAGCAGTGGGTTGCACTATGGGTATGGTTTAGTCTGTTCCCATCCCTGGACTAGCCAAGAGCAGTGTGAGCCAGAGGACCTTGTCAGGTTTTTCTGCAGAATCTGGCAGGCCCTCATGATCCCTACTGTGCCTGCCTCTGTTCAGATCCTCATGTCTTTGTGCGACTGTTGGAGTAGGCTTCCTTCTGGTTTGTTGCCACTATTTATCTCTGGTCCTTGCATCTTCTTCACTCATGGATGTGGCCATTTGATTGTCATTTCTGTTACACACACACACACACACACACACACACACACACACACTCAACCTCCCCGTGTACCCACAAAGCCCTCTCCCCGCTGGCCTCTTCTTCTCTCTCTGTGCTCCATCCGTGTATTCTAAGCTCCCCCAACCACACGCTCCTGATCATCCTGTGAGTTCTCTGCCCATCTCCCTGGTCTGTTCCTAGCTCTCGGTGCCTGTCATGTGCACAGTGAGTTAATGCAGTAATCACAAGTTCCATCACTCCTGCCCAAGATTCACCTTCTGAAGCTTGTTTCTCTTCACACCTTGGGTGCTGTGGCATTTTCTTTGGTGTAAGGAGACTGCATGCCCCCGGTTTCTTCAATCCTAGCTCTCAGACTTCCCGACCTGACCATGAAGTTTAGGTCCATCATCAGGGAGTCAGAGACTTCATGAGCACCTTCTCCAGCAGTGCTGATATCGTCCAAGGAAAGGGAGACAGTGCACTAGAATCTCCCACGCAGCCTAATTTCTGTGATGAAATTTTTGATGTGGTGGTGCAGCCCTCAGCCTCCCTGAAACAGGATGTGTCTCTGGAAGCCTGCAGCAAAGTCCCCTGATGAATCTTATTCTGCAGACCACCCATGACCTCAGAGGACTGCCGGAGGGGTTTAGGGGTGGACCAAGGTGTGTAAGGGAGAAGACTGGTGGAACAGTGGCACCCATTGCCCTTTGATTTTAGAGAGTTGGGCTGCATGAGTGAGGGGAGAAAGGGACTTTTCTCTTAATTTTCACCCCTTCATAGACTCTCAAGAGGTTTATTCTGGTGAGTTCTCACTAGAGTTAATCTTTTGATCCCAAATTCGAGAATTTGGTGCATAAGTGGTACTGAGTATCAGCATGATTAATATGATATTATTTTCCACCTTGTATTTAGTCTAAGCATTTGTGCTTGCTTGGTGATCAGGTTATATGAGATAAAAAGAAAACAAAATAAACTCATATGATTAAAAAAAGTCTTGGTCATTAATCTCATTTGGCAGGAGTGGGTAAGGTTTTTGAGATTTACTGAAATTACTCTGACTCCCAAGATCTGAACAGTGAAATGACTGTTAATTGCACACACAGAGTCATGAGAATTATTGGCAGTGACTTGTTTTCCACAGTAAACAACAGACCCCTGTGAGGTGTTGCTGGAGGCCTCCCTCCCTTTCACCTGGTTCAGAAGCCCTGTGTAAATATCATTTGGGAAGAGGAATTATTCCACCGGCAGATATCAAAGCCGGACACGACTTTTTGTTCAGCTAACAAGTATGTAAATTCACCTCTTTAAACCCCTTAAGGAGGGCAGAGACTATTAGCAAATCTATTGTAGCTGAAGCATAAATTGAGGGAAGAGCTAAGATAAAGCTTGGAGGAAATTTATTTGTGGTGATAGGTAGAACACATTTTTCAGCTTATAGAGAATGTGGAAGAGGTGAACTAACATGGCAAAAAGCAGAGAGGGGACACATTCTGAGTGGAAGGACTCAAAGCTAGATTTGAGAGTTCAAACTTCTGTTGATCAATGTCCCAGTTCACAGCTATATGTAACAGAGTGGACCACACTTTAAGAACTATTGGCTTAAACTGATTATTCTATGCCTTTTCTGAGCCATTGTACATGGTATTGGCCTGTGTCAAAAGCAGAGATTGTTAGTGACAGAAGGGACCTTGAAAGCATCCAGTTCAGGGAATTCTAACCTGTGGAATCCTGAGGGGTACCCCCATGTTGTGGGTGGATGGGAGACTAGCTGGGCAGGACTTGGCACATTCATTCCCATTTCAACCAATTGAGCATCATTTTTATTTGTTTTATAAATTTCACTTAAATTTGTGAAAGTGGCTGGTTGAATCCACCCTGCTCAGTTTACAGGGAAGCAAGAGCTGTAACTATGCCCTCTTGCCCTGACTGCTGCCCCCTGATACTCAACTCAGTTTCTTTCTGATGCTCTGCGGTGATGGTTTATGTTCGTAGGATTACCTGCCACCCACAGATCATCAGTGTTGTTGGCCATATTTGTTATAGAAAGACTTGGCAACAATTACAGGTATATTTGGATTACACAGAAAGGAAGATGTGGAATACCTAAATGTACATTCCCAAACTCTACTTTTCATTTGTTAGGCAGTTGGGTGTTTGAATCGAGGTATGTTCGTTAATACTGAGACTCATAGCCCAACAAGAAAAAGATCTGGGGTTGCTCTGAGAGTGCTGGAGAACTTGACTAGTCACTTTGATTTTGGGAGTGCATGTGTGGCAGTTTAAAAAATATCACATAGCTTCCTAAAATCATCAAATGCAATGCTCTGTGAACCTGAGAGTACAGGCTGGATTGATTTATTTTTAATTCCAAATTCATACTGAAGAGTTTTCTTTGAAATACAGTATGGTCACTGAGATATTCAAAATATTTAAAAGAGGAATTGACATGAAAACACCAGTCAGTATAGATACAGATTGGCATGACTATACTGTGTATGAGCTGAGTGTTAGCCTTGGTTATGACAGACGGTAGTGTGATGGGCAAGAAAACATAGATTCCAGTTCTAGAACAGTCACAGATTTGCTGTGTGACTTTGGACAAATCACTTTTCCTCTCTGGGTTTCAACTTCTTCATTTGAAAGAATCTAGGCAATCTAAACTTTCTCATCTCTTCAGTCTGTAATTCTAAGGCTCTCTATAAATAATGGAAAATAGGACTGAGTTAAGGGATAGGACTGACATTAAAAAAAAAAAAAGAGAAAGAAAAGAAATGCACACTTTCCTGGGACTTGGAATAATGGTTGTAGACTTCTGAGAATTCCTAAATACCCTAATTATATATTTCTATTTGTACCACAGTGGTTTTCTCTATGGCCACTGCCTATCCACTAAGATTTCTTCAAGATCTCATTTCACAACTGAAAAAGATGCTAACAGCAAAAGTATCTCATTAGTTAACATTCATAATTATTCCTACTGTTAATCAAGAGGCCTTAATATGTATTGAAAAACAGCATTTCATGAATATTGAATGTTCTGTTGCCTCTATTCAGTATGTGCTGGGTGAATAGAGAAATTTAAGTAATCTCTAAAACTGCTGCTATTTAAAAGCCAGCAACCAAAAACTGCAATACTATTTGTTTTTCTTTTTTAAAAACTCAAATAAATTACACTCCTCTTTACTCATTATCTCTCTGCTAAATGTGTCTAGGCACCCACCACTGGTATAAACTCTGATGTCGTGTGTGCAAAAATCTCAAGCAAATATTGACAAATATTTCAAGAACTGAGTATATAAAATCCAAGTCACATCATATATGCCTCATTAATTTAAATCCAAACCATTAGCTCTATTAGATTTCTACTTACAGTAGTGGAGAAATATTATTGCATATAAATGAACACTTTTCATAGCAAGGGAACATATATTATAGCTGTAATTCATTAAACAACTTCCATATAATCTAATAGCATGAACCCAACTCTTTATCATTTCTATCCCTACAATCCAAGAGCACTTGACATTTTGTGGACATGATGTTTATCTTTGAGGTTAACCTCAAGATGCAAACTCTAACAAGATCTGAGAGGCTTTTTAATGCCCACTCCATCTCTTGCAATACCACATGTGGAGTACACATCTCCTTTTGGGGCATTCTTTACTTGCAAGATGAAATATCTGGCCAGGCACGGTGACTCACGCCTGTAGTCCCAGCACTTTGGGAGGCCGAGTCGGGCAGATGACCTGAGGTCAGGAATTCAAGACCAGCCTGACCAACATGGAGAAACCCCGTCTCTACTAACGTGGTGGTGCATGCCTGTAATTCTAGCTACTCGGGAGGCTGAGGCAGGAGAATCACTTGGACCCGGGAGGCGGAAGCTGCGGTGAGGCAAGATGGCGCCATTGCACTCCAACCTGGGCGACAAGAGTGAAACTTCGTCTAAAAAGAAAAAAAAAAAAAATACATTGTACGTCTCCCATTCGTGAGTCTTGAAGTCAAATAAAAGTATAGGAATTCTTTAAGATTCCATAGGATATTAATATATTTTCATGGTGGAAAAATTCTAAACTAAGCAAGAACGACAGAAAAGCAGTGGAAGACACAGAGAAATATTACTGAATTCATAACTAGTTGGTAGAATCTGTGAGCTCTGGAATGAGATGATTTGAAATCTAATTATACCACTTGTTACCTAAGTAACTTTCGGCAGACTGACTTTTCTGAGCCTCAGTTTTCTCATGTATAAAATGGAAAATGTAACAGTTTTTACCTAATGATGACTATGAATATTAAAACAGGTAACATTTGTAACGTGTGTAGAAGAGTTCTTGTTGTATAATAAGTGAGCAGTGAATATTACTCATTATTATTTGCTGTTTCAACAAACACTAAAAACACTACTGTAATTAAATAGATTTTGCATACTGGGCACGGTGGCTCACGCCTGTAATCCCAGCACTGTGGGGGGCCAAGGCGGGTGGATTACTTTAGGTCAGGAGTTTGAGATCAGCCTGGCCAACATGGCGAAACTCCATTTCTACCAAAAAATACAAAAACATTAGCTGGGCGTGATGGCGGATGCCTGTAATCCCAGCTACTCGGAAGACTGAGGCACGAGAATTGCTTGAACCCGGGAGGCAGAGCTTGCCGTGAGCCAAGATCATGCCATTGTACTCCAGCCTGGGTGACAGAGTGAGACCCTGTCTAAAATATATATATGTATGTATAATAGTGAGTTTTTGAAAGTAAAAAGGTCATCAAAGAAAACTGAACACTAAACTTAAAAGCAATGATAATTACAAAAGAAAAAATTAAATGGTATAATTGATTAATTCCAAAGCTCATTTTAAAAAGACAAAACCACATTTCTGCCACATTTAATCTAGAATAAAAGCCATAATGTACAATATTAGGAATGAGAATGGGACTGCAAATACGGCTGTGGAGGAGATTAGGAAAATGAAAAAAAAAAATTCCCAGTTACAGTCCCAGCAAATGGATGATTATTAGGGAAAACAAAAATGATAAACATCATGTCAGCAAAATATCAAGTGCTCTTCGATCGTTGAGATAGATATGATAGAGTTAGGTTCATGTCATTAGATTATAGAAAAAGTTGTTTAATGAATTACAGCTATAATATATGTCCCCTTGCTATGAAAAGCATTAATTTATATGCAATAAACCTCTCCAGGCAATATTTAATTACCCACAAAGAATAAGGCACCGAGCCCAGATAGATTACTAGGTGAATTCCAGCAAACATTCAAGAAGAAAATAATTCCAGTTCTGTTTTAAATATCCAGATTTTTTAAAATGGAGAAAATGTCCTCAAATCATTTTGCTATATTAGCATAACTTTGGAGTTATAAATTAACATTGCATACTTTTCTAGTTCAGCAACAATATAGTTGCAAATGTTCTAAATTAAATATTAATAAGATTGAGTTGAATTGAAAGATGTTTCAACATTAAGAAAGCTATTAAGATAATTTATTGCATGAATGGGTCAAAGGAGAAAAATACAATTCTCACAATGTATTCTGAATCCGTTAAATAAAACCCAACATCCATCCCTCATAAAAAAAAATCTCAAACTAATTCTAGAAAAATCTTTTTTTGATATACTATTTGAAATCTACCATGAAAATTACAGATGATGATGAAAGCTTAACTGCATTCTTATTAACATTAGGGGAAGGTATTTTGTCATGATTTGATAACTTCTAGAAAAATTATAAAATGTAAAAAATAAATATAAATATTTTACACACCAAGGAATAAACTTAACACTTGTGGACAACTTATTTCGAAAAGAGAACTTCACTGTTTATTTATCTATTGGTGAAATAAAACTAATATATGCAGAACTATTTCCCTGTTTCACATGTTTAATACCATTAAATTTGTCCAAATTTATAATTTTACTGTGATCTCAATAAAAGCATCATCACATTTTAAGGCAGTGGCCCTCAATCTTTTTGGCACCAGGGACCAGTTTTCCTGGAAGACAATTTTTCCATAGACAGGGGATGGCGAGGGTAGTTTCAGGATGAAACTATTTCACCTAAGATGTGCAAGAATTAGTTAGACTCTCATAAGGAGAAGAATCTAGATCCCTCACAGGCGCAGTTCACAATAGGATTCCTGCTTCTATGAGAATCTAATGCTTCAGCTGATCTGAGAGGAGGTGGAGCTTAGGCAGTAATGCTGGCGCACCTGCTGCTCACCTCCTACCCAGGTCACTTACCTGCTGCTCACCTCCTACCCAGGTCACTTACCTGCTGTTCACCTGCAGCCCGGATGCTAACAGGTCACTGGTACCAGTCTGTAGGTCTGGGATTGGGGACCCCTTTTTGGAGGAAACATGAAGAATAATTCTAAATTTATCTAAAGGGAACAATAAGAAGAATATGGACTTTTTTTTTGAAAAAGAAGTCATAAAGGAAAGCTTATTTCAACTGATAAAATAATGTTCCGTAAAACCACAGTAATTAAAATGGGAAAGCATTATCACAGGAAAAGACAGGCAGAGGCTACATCCAGATCAGAACTTGGTATATCTATGCAAGCATCTAAAATATTTTCATTTAAAATGTATAATGTGACATCTCAAGCAAGCAATAAAATCAAGCATCAATATAAAATGTTATTGTGATTATTCCCAAATAATTTGGTTTAAGAAATGAAAGCCCTTACTGTATACTATGTCTGCAAAATAAATTGCATATGGACTAAAATTTAAGTTTATTAGGAAACAAACTGGTAGGTCTTCAAAAAGTTAGACATAGAGTCACCATTTGAACTAGGAATTCTGCTCCTAGGTATATACGTAGAGGAAATAAAAGCATATGCTCACACAAAACATGTATACCACCAAATGTTTATAGCACCATTTTTCAGAATTAGCAAAAGGTGGCAATAATCCAAATACCAATGCCTAACAATTGATGAATGTCTACGCAAAATGTGATATTGAAATATACTACAAAATGGAGGAACCTTAAAAAACTGTGCTAAGTGAAAGAAGCCAGTCACAAAAGACCATGTATTGTATGATTCCGTTTATGTGAGATGTCCAGAACAGACGAATTTACAGAAAGATAGAGTAGATTAATGGTTGCCACATACTTGAAGAATGTGGTGGGATGGGGGTAAGGAGGTGAGAGCTGAAGGATATGAGGTTTCTTTTGGGGCCAATGAAAATATTCTAATATTCTGTAAATATACTAAAAACCATTGAACTGTACAGTTTAAATTAGTGAATTGTATGGTATGTGAATATCTTGATAAATTTATTAAAAAATAAAAAATTCTTTTTAAAATAAAATAATATTGTCGTGCTCAACATTTTGCTCATAATAACAAAGCCAAACTTAACAAAGAAAAATACACTCATAGATTTAGATATGCAGAAATGAATAAGAACTTACCCTCAATGGATAAAGTTACATAGCAAGTGATAATGAACAAAAACATTTACAATATATAAGAACAACATAACGTTAATATCATTAAAAACTAAGTTTAAATAGTTGAATATTAAAAGTGAGAAAAGGACATACTTAAGTTATTCACAAAGGAAAAAATTCTATTGGTCAATAACAATATGACAGAATGGTCAAGAGTACGGGTAACAGAAATAAACACATTAAAACGATGATGTATTTTGGTTACAAAATGGGAAAGATAAATAATGAAATACGTACTATGTTTGCAACGCTGTGATAAACCAGAGTTTCATTTAATATTAGTGTACCCAATTCCATATATGCTTCATTATATTCTTTCTGTGGGATCATTTAGTCCTGAAGAGTAGTCTAAGTCTAATAGTAAAGACTGTGACATCACATAGACTTGACTTTGAATCCTAATTCTGCAATATAATAGTTGGGTTACTTTGGTAAGTTACCGAACCAATCTAGTCTTCACTTTTCCTCATGGCAAAATTATAATCCTCTTGGCATGGGATTGTTCAGAGGCTTGAAAAAAATGTAAGTAAAAACAAAATCCAACATGTTGTTTAATGCGTAGTAAACAAACTGGTTGTTGCTCAAAAATAATAATTACTAGTTAAAAGAATCCACATCTTTTAACTTCAGAATTTCACTTTCTGTAATATTTTCGAGTAACATAATTAAGAACCTATGCAAAAAGAAACCAGTGCTCAGAATGGTAAATTATTTGCAAGAATATTAGTGTATCCATAGAATGAACTATTACATAGCCATAAAAATGGTTTTTATACATTTCAAAAATTACTTTAGCAATATGTAACCAAAGCCTTAAAATGTTTATAGTCCTGGATCAAGCAATTTTACATATAGCTTATCCCAAGAAGCTAATTATACTATGTTCATAATCGGCAAATATGACAATAATAATGATAGTGAAAAACTAAAATCAACTTAAATGCTAAGTAATAAGGGATTGTTAAATTCCTACCAGAGTTAACTACTTGGTCATTTTACTTATACCACGCATTCTTTATGTGGCTGGGAACTGAATTTATCATCTTTATCCACCCAACTTGCTCCAGTGTTCCCAATCTTGGGATATGATTTTGTCACCCACCAATGTTTGTTCAAGCTAGAAGACTGGAAGTCATCCTTAACCTCTCTGTTCTCTCCCCTCCACAATAAGCAGAGGCCTATTTATGATCCCCCCAAATCTTTCACAAATGCAAGCTTTTCTTCTTGGTCCCACCATCCCAGTCCAAGTCTTGATCCTCTCTTGCCTGAATTACTACCATGACCTTCTAGCTGGTCATTGTGTCAACTCCTTCACACTTGCTGCTCACTCTTTTTCTGACTCAAATATTTATACTTAAACCACAGTTATCTTTTAAAAACATACCTTGAGTGATATCAGTCATTTCCCTATTTTAAACAGTTCAATAGTTCTTAGAAAGTTCTAGCTGAATGGTGGGCATGCCAGTACTGAAACTCTTCAAGTGCAAAGATTAAAGGCAGTAGAGATTTGATGAGGAAGTTAAAAAGATGCTATAAAAAATGGGCAAGTTAGAAAAAGAACAAAATAAAACACTTACAAATTAGCAGCATAAAGCTCAGTGGACAAACTAGACAGTAAATATCAGCTAGATAAAGAATTAACGAACAGGAGGATAGACCTGAGAGATTTGCACAGAATGCAGTGCAGAGAAACAATATGAGGGAAACAAAAAGAAGTTAAGAAACGTGGAAATAAAGGCACGCTAATGGGAGAGGAAAGGACATTTGAAAGGGATCTCCAGAAGAAGAAAACAAAGATGACACCTGATGAACTAAAAATTATAAATTACATGAATTATCTGATTGGAGAAGCATACCAGTTCTAAAGAGAAATAAATGACATATCTATACCTTGGCACTCAGTAGTGAAAGCGCAGAACAACAAAGACAAAAGGGAGAGCTAAAAACAATCATAAACATACATAATTTGAGACTTCTCAATAGCAACATAAAAGATCACCAGAAGGTTGGGCGTGGTGCTCCATGCCCATAATCCTGGCAGTTTGGGAAGCTAGGTAGGAGAATTGTTTGAAAAAAAATTGTTTTTAATTAGTTGGCCTTGGTGGCACATAGCTGCAGTTCTAGCTACTCAGTAGGCTGAAGTGGGAGGATACCTTGAGCCCAGGAGCTTAAGGCTGCAGTGAGCTAAAACTGTATGACTGCACTCCAGCCCGGGCGATAGAGCAAGACATCATCCAAAAAAAAAAAAAAAAAGAAAAGGAAAAAAAAGAAAGGAAAGGAAAGGAAGAAAGAAAAAAAAAAAAAAAAAAAAGCCAGGTGTGGTGGCTCACACATGTAATCCCAGGACTTTGGGAGACCAAGGCATGTGGATCACTTGAGGCCAGGAGTTCGAGATCAGCCTGGCCAAAATGGCAAAACCTCATCTTTACTAAAAATACAAAAAATTACCTAGGTGTGGTGGCATGTGCCTATAATCCCAGCTACTCCTGAGGCTGAGGCAGAAGAATTGCTTGAACCCAGGAGGCAGAAGCTGCAGTGAGCCAGGATCACACCACTCCACTCCAGCCTGGGCAACAGAGCAAGACTGTCTCAAGAAACAAACAAACAAATAAAACGTAAGAACATATATTCCAACAATCTTGGTTCAGAGTCTACGTTCTGAAAAAAAAAAACAAAAAACAAACAAACAAAAAAAAACAGCCTTTCAGAATAATATAGCAGGAATAACAAAATATTTGTAACTGATTGTCAATTAATAAAAACCAAACTACCAAAACTTGTAGGATGCAGTTAAAGCAGCAAATGGAAAATATATCTCTTTAACTTAATCAAAATTAAGAAAAATAAAATATTTAGTTTAAAAATGAGAATAAACACATATGAAGTACAAAAAGAAGGGAATAATGAAGATAGCGGCAGAAATTAACGACATGAAAAACAAACAACAGTACCAGCAAAACCACAATCCTCAAGGTGGGAGGGAAGGCAGAACATGGCACACTTTGAATGACAAAAATGAATTTAAGAAAAGAAGAAACCTATATAGACCTGAACATGTTAAAGAAATTAAACCAATTGTAAATACTTCCCTTATAAAACACTAAGAGCCAAATATTTCATGGTAAGTTCTACTCATCCAATCCATATCTTACACAAGCTGTTTACAGTAGAAAAGAGAAAGATCCCCAACTCATTTTAGAAAGCTGATCTAACCTTGATACCAAAAGTGGTTCAAGAAAGTATGAGAGAAGAAATCGATAGACTAATCTCACTTATAAACACAAATAAAAAACTTCTAAATAATACATCAGTATTTATACCACATTGGCAGCATTGTATTTAAAAATATAATCAAGTAGGGCATTATCTAGGTATATATAATTGATGTATTACCTTATTAATACACAAAAGGAAAAATGTGTATTTATCATTTCAATAGATATATAAATAATATTTTGTGAAATTCAATACCTATTCATGATTTATTGGAAATAAAACTTTTGACCAGGTAGGAATAGAATATGTCTTCTTTTTCCCAGTAAAGGATATGTTTCAAAAAGCTATAGGAAACATCGCAACTGATGATGCATCAGAAGCATTCACTCTAAAGTTAAGAACAAGACAAAGTGATATGCTCTTACTACTTTTACTTCCTATTTTACTGGGCATTACAGCCATTTTAACAAAATTTAAAAAGGAAGTAAGAATTATAAGGCTTAGCAGGAAAGATATTCACATAAAATAACTGTCAACTTAAAAAATCCAAGAAAATGTATATGCAAAATATTGGAACTCGAAAGAGAATTCAAGAAGGTTGCTCGTCACATTGTCAATACTTATGTCATCAGTGTTAATTTTGCATGAGCAATCATTAAAAAATAAAATTGCTTTAAAAGTAGTATTTGTGATAACATTAATAGCCGTAAGTACCAAGATGTAAAACTAACAAAATGTACACCTAAGAGTTTTCTGAGAAAAATTATGTAATTTTGTTGAAAATAAAGAGAACACATAGATGATAGATAGATAGGTAGATAGATAGATAGATAGATAGATAGATAGATAGATAGATAGATAGATAGATAGATAGACAGATAGATAGGCAGAGAGATAGATAGATAGATAGATAGATAGATAGATAGATAGATAGATAGATAGATAGATAGACAGATAGATAAATATATGAATGTATCATGCTTATGGATAGGAAGGCTCATTATGGTAACGGTGGTGAATCTCCACAAATTAATACAATGTAATTCCAGTCAATATATCAGTAGGGTTTTATGAAATTTGACAAGCTTATTCTACAACATATATGGAAAAATAAAAGTAACAGGAATATTTTGAAGATTTTGAAGAATACAAAGAAACTTTCACAATCAAATATTAAGTCCTTTTGTAAAGCTATTGAGATACTGTTTCAAGCCAGGCCAGTAGATTAATGGGATAGGATAGAAAACATGGAACCTAGGTACTTTTGTATATTGACAGTGTTTCTCACATACCTATCAGAACTCGCTGTATGGCAAAGATGGAATTACAAATTGGTGAAGAAACACTAGGCTCTTCCATCATGAAACGTGGAAATATAAATGTTCACAATCTCTGTGGAGAGCAAATTGGTAAAGCCAAATGAAGTTCAAGATATGCACAATCTGAGTGTGAGCACACATTTCTGATTTTAGGTATCTGTGGTAGCAAGACTCTCATATATGTGATCAGAAACATGTGCACTGAAGTCTTTTTTTTAAGCATGAATTCAAATAGCAACTTAACTACTCACACAATAAGGAAAAATAAATAAGTTATGAACTATGATTTATTAATATAATGGACTATTTCAAGCATTTCATGATTTATTGTTTTGGAACCTAGTTTTTATGACACTCTCAGATGAATAAGATACGGGAGGCTATTTGTAAATTTAACAGTAATGATGGACAATTAGTATAATTATAGTTTATTAAATTTTGTTCTGTGTATGTGCATGCATATTTTCTGACTTCATAGATTGCACAATTGTTATTTGCATAACAAAGGCAAAAATGTATTTTCCAGTATAGGTTTCCTTACATCTGGCACAGTTGCTAACTACTAAGAGAATTATGTTATCTTGGTGAGAGGAAATTGGGGATGATATGAGCCTTGTCAAAATAGGGTCTGCTCCGGGTAGGAATTGTAGATAGCATCCCTCAGTCCAGTCCTATTGGCAGGTCATAGGGAGGACACTGTCATTAAGAATACTCTCCTGTGGAGAATGGAGTCCATGCCGGCAGAAAAATGGCCCTCCAAAGGATACTCATGTCAAACACTCAGTACCAGTAAATGTTACCATATGTGGATAAAGCATCTTTGAAGATTTAGTTAAGGATCTTGAGATGAGATCATCCTGAATTATCCAGCTACCTCCTAAATCTAATAATAAATATCCTTATAAGAGACAAACAGGTTAAAATAGACAGACCAAGGAGAAAGTCACATGAAGAAGAAGGAAGAGACTGGAGTCACGTTACCACAAGCCAAGCAACAGCCACCAGAGAGTGGGAGCAGAATCTACCCTAGGTCCTTTGGAGGGTACAGGACCCTATGGAAACCTTGGTTTCAGATTCCTGGTCTCCAGTCATGTGAGAGAATAAATTTGTGTCATTGTAAGCTACCCGGTTGTGGTCGTTTGTTACGGTAACCATAGAAATGTATTGGCCAATGGTATCTGAGCTATACATGGTGGCAATTAAGCCAAAGAGGAAATCACTTCACTGCTATTTGCCACACTAAAGTGGACTCCTTTGAAAGATATAAACCAGTTTGAGATCACCCTGCACAACTGACTGAGTTCACTCTTCCAAGAGACAGGCAGCTCCACAGAACCAAGGAAGGCAACGAGCAGTCCTTTCACCTCTCTTCCCAAGCTGAGCATCCTCCCAACCTCACAAGACCTACATAGGTGCTCAGAAATCTCTTTTAAAAAATCATCTCTTGTGGGAAAATAGTTGCTGATGAACTTTAAAGAACTGGGAAGATCGGTGGTCCTTATATCCCTGTGATTTGCAAGATATAAAAAATGTGTTTGCTTTGTTTTCTTTTGTTGCATCTTTGTACATTTACGTTGTGGTCAGAGTGGTCATTAGGTCATTCAGAGGAAAGTTTTGCCCTTAATTCTGAGGTGTGTGTGTGTGTGTGTGTGTGTATAAGGGAGTGATAATTAGAGTCAAGGACCATTTCAATAGCCCACACCAAAAATTAGGGCAATGGGGACCAGTCTCAGTTAACGAACCCAAATGTGCCAGAAATAGCATATCTCATTATTTTGTACAAGTCAACTTCATTTCAGTGGTAAGTTCCCATCACCCTGGACTGTGGAATGCTTAACGTCCATCATTCTTAGGTGTTCTTCTCTCACTCTTTCTTCCCATAACACTGGAATAGGGCCAAAATTCTAGAATCTTTTGTAATGCCACGTGTTGGGGATGTACATTTGTTAGTTATTGGTCTTGACTTCTTTGTTACTGCTAAGAATACTACTGCACAGACCTGTATGATCTCTTCAAGTTCACTGGCTCCCTGATGCCTCATGTGCTGCTTAGGGCACCACGCTGCTTGAGGGTCAAACGTGCATGGCTGTTCCTGTCTGAAGTGTGCCCAGCAGCAGGACACTGATTCATATTCTCCAGAACCCATAGGCATCTTCTGATTTCTCTTTGGGAACTCCTTTTCAGTAGTTCATATATTTCCTTCTCTTTCCCTAGAGCCATATTCCCATTCCTCCCTTTGTTAGATGCCTCATATAATGTGCTCTGTGATTTTACACTTTTGGAAAGAAAATACAGTAGTGCTTTCTGCCCTCATCACACAGTTCAATTGAGACATGGAAATCCAGAGCCCAGATCAGAAAATGCAGAGAGAAAGAGTATAAACTAACAGTCTCAGAAACGTAGCATCCAGCATCATCTCAGCTGCTTTAAAACAAGCATTTGCTAAACATTCTGCACTTCAACCTCCAACTTCTTTTCGGCAGTTATGTTGCAGTGGTCATTCAAACTCAGGGAGAAGAAAGGGAGTAGAGACAGAAGTTCTTCAGAAAATTTAGGAATTTGCCATCAAAATCATCACTTTGAAATCCAGACCTAAGTTAACATCCCCAACATTCTAGCTTTCTCTGTCTCTTGTCTTAGGACACACTCATGAGTGCACCTGTTTATGGCCAGCAACTCAGGGTGGGTCTATGTGTCACCTAGAAATGATGCTGGTGCTTGTCTGATGCTGCTTGTCCCCTTCTAAGAGGACATTTGTGAATGCCAGAGAATCTCAATGTAGCTTGTCTTCCACTGATCTGGAGAGAGCTTACCTCAGGTAAGGTTGCTAGGTCAGTTCAGTTTCCAAGGGGAAAGTATGCTCTGTGACAATGACATTTTTAAATCTCCGTGCTTAGCAGAACTTGACGACTTCACTCCACCCTCACCTATTCAATTGTATCCTCACTGATAAAAGCCTTAGAGACATCGAGATGCTGAAAAAATGCAAAGAAATTGTTATTTTAAAAGAAGTAGCATACGCACTTTGAAAGTCTAGCTGGATATAATGCTTTAGACATCTGTAAAGGCACCATTTTCATTTTCTTCAGCGGTCTTGGGGTGTAGTCACTCAAAGAACCTGACCAAATGAGACATTTTTGATTAGCTACTCTCTTGTCATGCAACCCCCATACCTTCAACACACACACACACACACACACACACACACACACACACACACACACACACACAGTTCTTCAACTTTCTTTAATATTCAGTAAAATATTGGGTAGCCTCAGTCACAGATGTAGCCTCAACTCTCCTACTTTTTCGTTCATCTCTTCCAAACTGGTGTCTCCAAGTCAAATCTCTCTCGTGAAGGTCAGCAGTTTACTTGGAATCTCCACCTAGAGTTATTTATCATTTCAGTGCAACATGTCACAATTCCTGTACGAGAAATTCCTCTCTCATATAGGAATTTCTCCCCAAATGTCCTGCTCCTCTTGTTTTCTTCAGTTTGGTTAATGCAGCACCATCCACCTAATCACTCAAAGTACAAAATGGGCTGCAAACTTCCGCTCAAACCTGCTATTTTTTTTTTTTTTTTTTTTTTTGAGATGGAGTTTCGCTCTTGCTGTCCAGGCTGGAGTGCAATGGCATGATCTCGGCTCACCACAACCTCTGCCTCCTGGGTTCAAGCAATTCTCCTACCTCAGCCTCCTGAGTAGCTGGAATTACAGGCATGCACCACCATGCCTGGCTAATTTTGTATTTTTAGTAGAGATGGAGTTTCACCATGTTGGCCAGGCTGGTCTTGAACTCCTGACCTCAGGTGATTCAACCGCCTCTGCCTCCCAAAGTGCTGGGATTACAGGTGTAAGCCACTGTGCCTGGCCCAACATGCTTTTTCCTCTACTTTGTTAGAGAAAAATTCTGTGTTCATCCCAGAGTTTTATTCAAAGCATTTTGTTCAACAACTTATGATAAGAATGATATTTTACATCACACATACACATACATACATCTGAAATAAAAGTATCCCAAGACAATAACACTACTTTGTGTGGGACATGCTAACAACCTATTCTATTCTATTCTATTCTATTCTATTCTATTCTATTCTATTCTATTCTATTCTATTCTATCCTATTCTAATCCATTTCACTTCTCTTTTTTACATGCGTCTTGCACTCCACTAAATTGATTTCACACAACCCAGTATTGGGTTAAAACCTGCACTTGCAAAACATAGCCAAATGGAACCACAGAAAATGAGCTACCTAAGGAAACAAAGGTAAAACCTTTGCTAAAATGTGTCATACATGGTAGATCCTAGATTATGGTTAATTTGACTTTTAATGCTATTTCCTACCCCTTGATTTGATTTAAGTTTTTCTTACGCCTCTGTGACTGGCCTCCCCTCATTTCCAAATGTCTATATTGTACACATCTTTCCAGATTCAAATGTTGCCTTTTCCACAAGTCTTCCTTCGTTTGTTGAATTGGGTGTGATTGGGAAGTGATGGCCTCCTTGTGTGAAATTCCTGGAATGCTCCCTTCACCTCTCCATTGACACAGCACTTTCCACAGTCTGAAAGGCTCATGGGCAGAACATTCATTTATATGTCCAGTAAGGTCCTTTATAAGAGTCAGTGCTGGCTAGGCGCGGTGGCTCACACCTGTAATCCCAGTACTTTGGGAGGCTGAGGTGGGCGGATCACAAGATCAGGAGATCGAGACCATCTTGGCCAACATGGTGAAACACTGTCTCTACTAAAATACAAAAAAATTAGCTGGATGTGGTGGCACGGGCCTGTAATCCCAGCTACTTGGGAGGCTGAGGCAGGAGAATCGCTTGAGGAGGCGGAGGTTGTGGTGAGCTGAGATCGCACCACTGCACTCCAGCCTGGTGACAGAGCAAGATACCATCTCAAAAAAAAAAAAAAAGCCATTGCTTAAGAAAGGTACTTGACAAAATTTATTGGTAACATTATAAAACTATTCATATTCTGGTTCCAATGGAGCAAAGTAAGCCTTCGAACTCCTTTTATCACAGGCTCTTAACTCTAAGAGCCCAGACTTTCTGAACATGGGTCGCACAGGATACTAAGTACGAGAAGACTGGTATAAGTCTATTGCTATTATTGGCAAGCTCTCTATACAAATTAGGAATATTCATCAAAACATTGCCTATTAATTCATTCTCCATGTAATAAACTATGCTCAAAGTGGAAACACTCACACACTGGAAAAGAGGACACGACAAAAATCAGATAGCTAAGATAAATATACATGTATACATGTACTTATTTCTTATCCTCCTCTTACTATTATTAGAAGACTAGGTTTATTTCATATTGAATACATAATTGAGAGGATTGACCTTTAGAATTCTTTATTTGCTTACCCCCTAAAATTAACTGAAAAAAAAAATATGTGCCTTCTCACCTAATACAAATATTGGTATCTGAAATTTCATTGAAAGTTTAGATGGTTTCAAAGGATATAGTTCTGGCAAATTTTTAAATAGAATGGTTATGTCACACATTTAAATACATCAGTGGAATCCAGATACCATCATAATCTGAAACTCACTAGCACAATTTTTTTTTTTTGAGACAGCCAAGTCAGAGTGTAGTGGCACTACCTCAGCTCAGTGCAACCTCCGCCTCCCAGGTTCAAGCGATTCTCCTGCCTTAGCCTCCAGAGTAGCTGGGATTACAGGCATGTACCACCACATTTAGTTAATTTTTGCATTTTTAGTAGAGACGGGGTTTCGCTATGTTGTCCAGGCTGGTTTTGAACTCCTGACCTGGTGATCCACCCGCCTCGGCCTCCCAAAGTGCTGGGAGCCACAGCACACGGCCTACATCTTTCTTTTTCCTTTTCTGAATTCTTATTTGAACTGTTTTCTCCCCCATAGATTGTTATCTTAATGTCGTACAGTTTTGCTGGAAATTATTACTCACTCTATTATACACATCTATGACAAAATATGCATATGTAATATGTACACTTAGATAAAAATATTTTAATATTTTTTCCTGTGAACATAACTATGAAAACTTTTTTTTTGGATTAGGTATCATCACAATTATTAATAGTACTAAGCTGATTTATAAACATCATAGATTACTAATGCTGATAGTTATTAAAAATCAATAAAATTTAATCAGAATTGCATTTCTTGATACGATAAATCATGCCTCAAATTTTTTTATGCATTTAATTAAAAAGAAAGATGTATGCTAGTAAGAACTAGCTTGTCTGGAAGCAGATACATTATTTTTTTAAAATAGGAAGTAGAAATTGTTAAATCTTTTAACAGTTTTAGAAAAAAGGAAAATGGTAATTAACTGTAATCCATATAAATATTTAGTAATAATTTTTAAAAATTGCATTTTAATAACTCCTTGAATAATACAGAGAATATGAAATATATCACATAACATTTTTATCTGAGATTTTATCCAGTGTCTCTTGAAAAATGTGGTAGTCCCATTAAATATTCTAATTACATTAAATGCTTTAAAATCACCCTACCTACTTTGCTTATGCTGCTCTAAAGAAGCTGTGCTTTCCAGCTCTTGACTTGTCCTTATGATGACTATTGAATCGAGCTAAAAAGTGTTGCTGACATTAAATATGTGGAAAATAAAAAGCAATTTTTAGTATTCTGGTTTATTTATTTATTTTTTCTTTTCCTTTTCTTTTTTCTTTCCAGCTGAGGCTTTCTTTACCTTTTTCCCCCTCCTTGGGCTACTTTGAACATTGGCAAGTAATAGAAGAATTCAAACTCTTACCCTAATGTTTCTGTTACTTGGACTTCAGTGAGAGAGCTGAAGACAGCTTCTTCAGCTGGTAGGAAAGATAGAAATACTGCTATGGTTATGGGTTTATGGTAGCTTGATTATAATTATTAGAAAAGTTTCCCTTGACACTTAAAGATTTTTATTCCTTGGAATAATAGATCACACTAAGTTTGAAAACAGTTGCAGTAAATGTATTTCTGATGTAAAGTAGAAGGGCTAAGAAACATGCTAGTGAAAATTTTAGGCTAATCCCTTTTCAAAAAGAGGCTACATGGAAGATGAACCTGTAGAAATGAACTCTGCAAAATCTACTCATGATCATATACCTGCTGTAAAGTCTTTATGTTCCCTCACAAGTATTCAAGAAACATGACTTCAAATCTCAAATGATTTTTCTTGGAAATGAATAACTCATTCTGAGTAATTTCTCTTTTATTATATTAAGGAGTTGAGATAATTATGAAAATTTCTATTTACGCACTGGAATAATAGTCCTTAACCTGACATACTTTCCTGGAGCTTCAAGAAGATCTATGAAGCCCTATAATTTTGTATGCAAGTACATATGTCTGCCTTTGTAGGATATGGAGTTAGAGCTTTTATCAGATTCCAGGGGAATCTGTGGCCCCAGAAGAGTCACTGAATTTTCTTTCTTCCTTGATTTTTGTAGAATCTCTAAAGACTTACCAAAAAAAAAAAAAAGTAAAATGAAAGAGAATAGGGGATCAGTGTATCACTTTTTAAAAAGCAAATGTGTGCTGAGTAGAAGCAAAATCTTAAGAGAGTAAAGCTGCATGTTAGATTCAAAATCTGAAAGCCTTTCCTTCTGGAAGAAGATGCTGAGTTTCATGTGGGGAATTTCAAACAGAAAAATACCTTACAGGATGCGAATGTCCCAACAAAAATTATTTAGTTTAATAAAGAAACAAAAACTATTTAGTTTTCATCAAGGCTGACTTTTTCCTGACTTATCCTGACTTTTTCCCCGAAAAATCTCCAAACCCTTGGTAGAATGATTAATAGTAATGATGCCAATAGCTATGTTTAATAATCAACTAGTATATTCCATGCACTTTATGTAAGAAAACTATCCCTTGGATACCTGTCACGTCTTTAGAAATGGAACAAATATGGCTCAGAAACGTTCAGTAAGTTGCCCAAGGTCATAGGATCAGCAAGTGGAAACCTACTTGGAGCCCACATATGTCTGATTCTCTGCTCCATCTCATCTTATTTCGGTGAAATGACTTCACTGGACTAAGCTGCCAGTTCCAGAGACAACAGCCATCAATACGTTGTCCCAATCTGTCAAATGTTACTTGACAAAATTTGGAAACCTGGGCCACAAAGACCAAGAGTTAAGAGTGGCAATGTTCCATGACCCACCTCGTCTGAGCTGCATCGTGCTCTTTCTGTGTGCTTATGGTGAGGCTGCAGCATCCTCCCATATTTCCTTGGCTTCTTGTACCTGTCAAGCATCTCCAAATCAAAGGGGCTTTCTTGCATTGACTCACTTATTTCAGCATGACTTCTGAGTCTCTAAAGAAGATATATTCGACAAGAATGAGGCTTTTCCTCCTTGAGTCTCTCTCCTACACTGAATTATGTCTCACATTCCATGCTCCTTCTGCTGCAGTATATTATTTCTCCCCAATTTCTCATTTGTTTTCTAGACACTTCTACCTGGAGTGTCCAGGCTCTTGAGATTGTCATCTTGTTTGTTTTCTACTTGCCTTAAGGCTTGGAGGGATTTTACTTCTTCAAAGCGCAGTCCATTGGCTCATGGATCCTAACAGCATGCATGATCAAAGCCATTGGCATTCAAATGATTCCCCAAACTCCCTCACCTTTTCTCTTCTGAAGTTAAAATAATGAGTAAAAATCAGTTACAAGCAGATGTTTTATTTGCATTTTCATTTGTAGCAGTTTAAACTAGTTTGTCTAGGTCATCCATTTGAATGGGAATTATTCTCAACGAAAGCACATTTAACTTTGATAAAGTAAGCAACACTCAACTCGCTTCCTGGTGGGTGTCTTCTGAGTTCCCAGTTCATGATGTTTTCTGTTTGAAAATTTGGCCAGAAATCAATGGTCAAAACATGTTTTACATAGTCCAATTGGGTTTTAATCATGTAAGCTTCATCTTAGGGACTTTGCCTTTTATATTCAGTTTGTGCTGCGTGTCACACACTTGGAGATTTTAAGTATCAATCAAAAGCTTTAATACGACCACACAGTTGCTATTTGGCACAGTGTTGAAGGTCTCTTATGAGACGCTGTCTTATAACGAAATGCTCAGCGTCTTGAGGTCAGGAGCCACACCTAATGCATATTAATAGCCATGGCACTCAGCATGATACCTGATACTGTTAGAGCAGAGATGCTTATGTGTTAGATGAATGGATGCAGGCTCCCTTCCATAAACTAAAATAATATTCTCGATATACTGTTTATAGGTTATGTACTTTCCCTTAATGACAGCTCACTTGTACGTGGCCCTCCTACCCCTCCAAAGCATTTCATTGGCTGGCCAAGATTCTGGCTCAGCTGTCATCACGAAACAGACATCAGCACATAGAGGGAATATAGTTGCTGCCACCTCCCTCCAGGGTAACTGAAGCCTCAGAGATTTGACTTGGACTGGGACCCTTTGAAGATAGGATGTGTCGGGAGATGACAGTTGAGAGCGTTGCTGGGTATCCACCAGGCATAGATCAATGAAAGATAAAGTCTCCATCTTGGTGAAGGTAAAATCAAGAAGCCAGGGTGATTCCTAGCAGCAAGTCCTAGCAGACCAGGGAGAGAGCAAGAAAATCATTTACCATGAAGGTTTACACCCAAGGACCAGAAAGGATGAGCACACCGCTCTGGAGGCCAAACCAGAGATGTTTCTGGAAGCGGTGAGAGACAGGGAAACAGCCACTTATGGTGAGATTGTGCCAGGAGAATAGGATTGAGCAGGTGAGGTCCCTCAGAGGGAAGGAGAGATGAGTTATACAACACAAAGCCAACTCCTTTCCTGAGATGAAAGGCTTTAAGAAAAAATATCAGAGATTGGATGTGGTGGCTCACACCTGTAATCCCAGCACTTTGGGAGGCCATGGTGGGCGGACCACAATGTCAAGAGATCAAGACCATCCTGGTCAACAGAATGAAACCCGGTCTCTACTAAAAATACAAAAATTAGCTGGGTGTGGTGGTGTGCACTTGTAGTCCCAGCTACTTGGGAGGCTGAGGCAGGGGAATCTCTTGAACCCAGGAGGTGGAGGTTGCAGTGAGCTGACATCACGCCACTGCACTCAAGCCTGGTGCCAGAGTGAGATTCCATCTAAAAAAAAAAAAAATGTCAGAGGATTTTCTATGGAAGAGTCAGGATCATCCCAAAGTCAGACTGGAGAAACCAGTGGGGAGGGCAGCAAGGGGTGCAGGGGCAGCAAGGGGTGACAGGTGCATGGTCTTCCCTCCTCTCCTCCACTGCGTTTAGGACCCTTTGGCTTAAAAGTGGGGAGAGAAGCTGGCAGCTGTTTTCCTGGGTGATACTTTAAGACTCTGTTCTAGTGAAGTTACATCAGGCCTGGTATCAAATATGGGACAGGGTTGGCAGGGGAGTCAAACACACCACCACTCCTGCCTCAAACCTGACCTGAATCTGCCACCTCCAGGACTGTCAGCATTGGGAGTGCCCAGTCCTCAGCACAAATATTGGGCTCGGTTCTCTGGGTGTCACCATTAGCAGAAGCAGGGTGATGCTCTTTCATGCAGCAGCTTGGGTAATGAATGGTGACACATGAGTGCCCACGCAAAAAAAATAAATGAACAGCGCAGGCCATGTGAATGTAGCTGGCAGGCCTGTTTGTGAGCTCCTGTGAGGTTTCCCTCTGGGAACTCCCAGACCCTGGGAGAGGGACTGAAATTGAGATAGAGATAGGATTAAATGAAGTAATGCATGCAAACAACCTAGTAACCCGCTTCTTTCAGTTCAGGGGCTCAGGTGGCTGGAGCCTGTCCTGGTCACTCAGGGCAGAAGACCGGATCAGCTCTGACAGGAGGCCATCCTGTCACAGTGCACACTCACACCATGCTCCCTCACACTGAGACCATGTAGACCTAACGTATAGGTCTTTGGGATGTAGAAGGAAACCCAAGTACCCAGAGAACACTCAGGCAGACATGGGGAGAAGTTGCAAACTCCACACAGACAATGGCCCTGGCTAGGAATAGATTTAATTTCTCATCAATGTTATAACAAAATGACATTGAACTAAATAATGTTATTTGAGAAACTGCTGTTCTTGATAATTATAATAAAAGACTCTACTACTAGTTTATGTATTTACTATACTTTTTATCATTATTTTAGAGTGTATACCTTCTACTTATTAAAAAAAACTAACTGTACAAGAGCTTCAGGCAGGTGCTTCAGGCTATATTCCAGTAGAAGTCAGTATTATAAGAGATAGTTTTATGCGTGTTATTGCTCTGAAAGACCTTCTTGTGCGACAAAATGTCAAGGTGGAAAACAGTGATGTTGATGATCCTGACCCTGCATAGGCCGAGACTTATCTGCAAATCTGTATATTTTCTGTCTTAGTTTTTAATAAAAAAGTTTTAAACAGTAAAAAAAAAAAAAAAAAATACTAACAGGAAAAAGCTTATAGGCTAAACGTCTAACAAAAAAAATTTGCACAGCTATGTATTAAGCTAAATGTTATTTCAGAAGAGTCAGAAAGTTAAAAAATTAAAACGTTTATAAAGGAAAAAAATTACAGTGAGCTAGGGTTAATTGAATATAGAAGAAGAAAATATTTTTGCAAATGTAGTGCAGCCCAAGAGTACAGTATTTATAAAGTCTGTACAGCAATGTCCTCAGCCTTCACGTCCACTCACCACTCACTGGCTCACGCAGAGAAGCTTCCAGTCCCAAAAGCCCCATTCATGGTAAGTGCCCTAGACAGGTGGACTATTGTTTATCTTTTAAACTGTATTTTCACGGTGCCTTTTCTATGTTTCGATATGTGTATATATAGTAATAGTTAACATTATTTATGATTGCCTACAGTATTAAGTAAAGCAATACTCTGTACAGGTTTGTAGCTTAGGAGTAATAGACTACAACTTACAGCCAAGGTGTACAGTAGGCTATACATCCGGGCTTGTGTAAGCACACTCTATGATGTTTCCAAAAGGATGAAATCACTTAAGAACACGTTTTGTAGAATGTATCCCCATCATTAAGTGGTACATGACTGTAAGCAGAGTTAAGAACTGCTAGAAAATTAAAAGTAAAGATTCTATTACGTTTGCTAAATAGTGTGTCATTGTCTGCACAGCAGCTGTCAAAAATGTGCCTGTATTGAGCAGATAACTGATAAATGAATTTCTAATTTGTCAACAGAGATTATATGTAACTTTAAGATATAACATTTGAGATTAAAAAGTGTAGATCTTCAGGAATTCACTTTTAGCCCTCCTCTGGCTCCATTTCTTCCACCTGCTCTGATCAGCCTTTGACAGTTTCCACCTTTGAGATCCACCCCAATATTTTTTGATCAGTCTCCCCAGCCATCCTTCTTTCGTTCTGATTTCAAGGTCAAAGCATGCCTCTGATTCCAATTTTGTGGGCCCTTGGTTTCCAAATAACCTTTGTAACTTTGTAGTTAATAGGTGATTAATCTTACCTCTTCTAGATGGTTTTGTATGCTTCTTTTTTTCTGTGATGCCTTTAGTGAAAAGTAAACTTTTGCATCCACATTATTTTGGCAATATAGCTAGTTGTCATTATTACTATTACTATTGCTACTGTTGCTATTATTATTATTGTATTCTTCTTTAAAGGCCATTTCTAGGTAAAATTGAACCAAAATGCATCTTTGCACAAGTTCCTTTCTATTCCTTTTCAGTTATAACATTGCTCCTGCTGCTGAGATGAGGGACCCACATATAGACAGTTTCTATATCTGGATAGCTATTGAGAGGGTGACAGGAAAGTTGCCTTTAAGAAGAGAAAAAGATGACTGGAGTCCAAAATGAAGGTCATATGTATAAGCGCTTTTGTTCTTTTTTTTTCCTTAAAAAAGTGTCGTGAATATTTTCAATGAGTAGATATTCTTAGATATGATTTTAATGCCTGAATAGTATTCCATTGTATAGATAAACCATAATTTTTTTCATTATTCTTACTTCTGATGTTTACTTCACTTGTATGACTACCAGTGTTAACATGTGCTTTTTTTGAATTCTACTCACTTTTACAACATAGTTTGCAAAAAAATGCAATAATATATTTAATTAATTGCATAAATATTGTTTTAGCTTTATTGATGACAATGTTGCTGAGACTGTTAGTTAACTGTTAGTTGGCAAGTAGAAGTGTATGTTAATAAGGTTATTTCTGAAAGTCAAAATAAATATAGAGAATGTGGCTTAGGGTGTCAATGATTTACGTGTGAAAGTGCCTGATTTTTAAAGAGATGCATGCACAAAATTTGAATAATGCCTACATGCCAGCAATAACCAATTAGAATAAATATTGGGAAAAATTATTTTAAAAATCAGACTTCTTTTTCAAAAATAAAACCAGTGCCACAAAACACTAAATATTGTTTCAATTAAATTTTTTGAAAACTTACAATTTGGTGGTAAAAATTGCTTTTGAAAATGAATTTTTACTACCTAAATAAATGTCAAACTATTTTAGAATTTAAAGCAATCATGGATACATACTCAAAAAATATATTTACATATTTTATAGGGTTTAAATTAGTCTAATTTAAATTAAATTTTTTTTTTGAGATGGAGTCTCGCTCTGTCACCCAGGCTGGAGTGCATGGTGCCATCCTGGCTCACGGCAAGCTCCACCTCCTGGGTTCACGCCATTCTCCTGCCTCAGTCTCCCAAGTAGCTGGGACTACAGGCGCCCGCCACCATGCCTGGATAATTTTTTTTTTGTAGTTTTAGTAGAGACAGGGTTTCACCATGTTGGCCAGGATGGTCTCGATCTCCTGACCTTGTGATCCACCCACCTTGGTCTCCCAAAGTGCTGGGATTACAGGTGTGAGCCAGCGCACCTGGCCATTTAAATTAAACTTAAAACATCATAAGAGCTGTTAGAATTGAACAACCTTTAGACATGTAAATCTGTTTCTTAACTTTTATACAGATATATTTTTAGGAGCTAATTATAAAAGACAGTAGGGGCTAGATCTTTATGATTCTTTTGATCTGAACAACATTAAGTACAGTCATTTCAGTTTTGTAAGTGTACAATCACAATATTTTTAAAAATCTTAAAGTATTTTTATAGTATGGTTTAGTGCTAAGACGTTAATGCCACGTAATGCTAAAGTAAACAATCATCTTTGATTTGGTTGAGAATTTTATCAACATACTGGCTTTGGCTTGAAATAAATCCTCATTTTGTTATAGAATGCTGTCTTTTCTGGGTTATATTAATGTTTATTAATCAAAGAAAGGTACATACTTGTACTTTATCAAATGCGTGCTTCCAAACAAAATTGCATGACTTGTGCTTAGCCTGATACAGAATTCACTTGGTTATAATTTTCAAGATTTCTAACAGGGCCCAGGCATTAAGGCTCAGGTCTTTCCATACAAGCAGTGTAAAGATTCACTGACAGAAAAACACTCTCAAGGTATGATTCCTTTTTGCAAAGAGTTTGCAACTTTTGGTACCACGTGGCTCCCCAGGGCTCACTGTGATGCCCAGTCACAGCCTGTTGATCATCGATTTCCTTTATTACTTCAGGTTTAATCCTGAGTTCACTCTTTTCTTCATCTAACAGGAGCCTCTTGAGAAACCTGGCGTGTGGAGCCTGTGTGATGATACCGGATGGAGACAGAGTCAGCAGCCCAATTAGAAGCAATTCCAGAAGTCACCAAACAGTCAAACAGCATGTTGAAGGTAGTGTGATGCTTTTCCTGAACTGTGTGGTAGAGATACCCAGAAGGAGCTCAAAGGAGGGACCCTCAGGCCAAGGAAGGCCAGCTGGGGGGCCCTTGCATGGGAGAGAGGCCTTGGGCAGAGTCCAGGCAAATGGACTTTGTGGGGGACACTGGTAGCTTGGGGGCTTTTTAGCATCCAATGCCCCTTGTCATGGGCTCCATGATACTGCCTCAGTAGCTTTCCTTACTGAGCATACTCTTGTTGGAAAGCCAATTCTGGACACCCCTCCCCATTGCTACCTCCCACTGCTAGAGCCAAGGATCCTCTCTCACCTCACTTTGGCTGGGTGCAGCCAGGGGTCTACCCTTGATTTAAGTTGTACCAATTAGATGCATTGGTCTGTGGATTCTGACTGTGAAGTTACTGCTCAAATACAGGGGCCAACTGGCAATCAGATGGGCTGCATCTGTGGTGGTGGTATGCAAACCAGACGGTTCCTACAGCATGGCCCCGGGTGTAAGGCTTGGTCGCTGGGACCTCTGGAGGTGCGTCGGTTCCAACCCTTTTTCCATGCCTAGTTCTCAAGCCCTTCATTGTTCCGAAAGTTCCTGGTAACCTTACTCTTTTAGTTCAATACCACAAATAGGCTTTTGTTGCTTTCAATTGAGAACTTTGGCTGGCACAAGCTAGATTTAGATGATCCCAGGGAAGAGAGGGGAACATTCCAAGTGGAGGAAATAGCACCAGTAAGGGCTTAGAGACAACGTAGCATCTACCTGTCTCAGTGGAGAGAGAGCAAGGGAGAGGCCTGGTCATGGTAGTGCTAAATAGTCAGGAACACAAGGGAAGACAGAACTGATGTGTGTTGATTGACTACTTGCGTGTTGGTGACATTTCCAAAAATTATTTTAATCAGTCCTCACCATCCTGTGAGGCTACAGCGTTAAGAAAGATAAGGAATTGGGATTTAATATTAGCCTTTGAGAAAACATGGTGGGAATTTCAGGGCCTACAGTGAGGCAGCGGGAGACGTTGTTTTTGGCCAGAAGGACCTTTCATTCCTGTTTCTCAAGGCAGTCTGGAGAGCTTCCTTCTTGACACATGTGTCTGTTTTACCTATGAAGTGGCAGGTGAACTAAACAACATGCCTTGTGTAAGCTTGGTCTTTATTATTATTATTTTTTTTTAGTGTAAAGAAACAAATAGCTTTAAGCACATTTAGCCAGGTACGAAGCATACATATTTGATTGGAGTTTATTTATTTATTTATTTATTTTTATTGCAGTCTATCTATTGTCTTGAACTGGATGTCTCAAAAAGAACATTATGTTCAAAGTCATCTCTTTCATAGCATCATAGTAAACAATTATGGCACCACTCTTCAAACAATTTTTGGGTAGGATTCACAGCCCCTTACAACTAGAAGGAAGCCTAGTTTGATCTTTTTATTTTAGAAATAAGGAAATGAAAGCCACAGGAAGGATTTGCCAATGGTACGGAGATGTGTAGTGGCAAAATAAGGACAGGGAAATGGAGCATCTTAACTTCGGATCCAGTCCTCTCACCACTCAACTGCATTAAGTTTGACATAGGTTTTATGAGTACAGTAAAATTTTATGTCTAACTGGGGCTCCTTGGGATCACCTTCTTAGACAGCCTAAGTAATCACAGGCTCTTATATATCTTCTTCCAAGAGCATTGTTCATAGTAGTGACAAATATCGGAACATTACTCATATTTTCATTTTATATAGATCAGGTAACATGAGCCTTGTACATCATATTATTCCTGTGATAATTTCCTATTAAATATTATGGTATTGAAAGAATTTAAAATCCATTTTTCAAGTAGCTCTCTGTTCCAGGGACCACCTGGCCCTCCCACATTAAAGGCTTCAGCTTGTGCAAAGCTCTCAGTTTGTACCTGATCCTTCTGGAACGCTATCCCTGAGCAAGTCTCTTGATGGAGGTTTCTCTTACATACTGTCACACTGAACTGAAACTACCTGTTATTGCCTGTTGCTCTAAACTGGAAGCTCTATAAAGGCAGGGAGCACGCCTTGTTCACCAGGATTCCCTGGCAGTTAGGACAGTGTATAATAGAATTCAATAAATGTTTCCCGCATGAAGGATCTGTGCTTGACCAAAATTTTAAAAAAAGCAATAACAATCTATGAGAGAGTTGAACATTTGCTCAGTGATGAAAAATGATACACTGACTGTAGTAGATATCTTTTAAGCCTTTCATAGTGAAAGATGTTTGCACCCAATGTTGACTCAATAGGGAGCCAGGGGCTAAGAAGAATTGTGACTTTTTTTTTTTTCCTTGAGATGGCGTCTCACTCTGTCATTAGCCTGGAATGCAGCGGCAAGATCTCCGCTCACCTCAACCTCTGCCTCCCCGGTTCAAGAAATTCTCCTGCCTTAGCCTCCTGAGTAGGTGGGACTACAGGTACTCGCCACCACGCCTGGCTATTTTTTATTTTTTTTATTTTAGTGGAGATGGGATTTCACCATATTGGTCAGGCTGGTTTCGAGCTCCTGACCTTGTGATCCATCTGCCTCGGCCTCCCAAAGTGCTGGGATTACAGGTGTGAGCCACCGCACCTGGCCGAATTTTGATTCTTTAAGAAGAGAGTGCACTTGGTAGCTGGCAGAAGGGTTGGAGATAACTTGGGCAGAGCATGGGGTAAATCCAGGGAGAGTTGATTCTGCAGAATTTCTCCAACTCTGCCCATAGCTCTCCATGGCAGTACAATTGTCACTTGTACCTAGTTCTCAGGTGATTCTTCACCTGTAGCAGTGATTCCATACCTGTAGCAGTGATACACAACATGATGTGTCCATGCGCTTCTCCACGGCTGGACCTCATGTCCTGAGCGGTCTGTCACATAATTCTGTTCTGACAGTGCCCTTCCCTGACCAGTGGCTCCCTCTGTTATCCCAGGCTCTCAGCCCTCCTCTCCAAGAACTTTTTCTTTTCTTCTTCTTTTTTTTTTTTTTTTTTTTGAGGCAGAGTCTCACTCTGCTGCCCACGCTGGAGTGCAACCTCCACCTCACTGGCTCAAGCGATTCTCCTGCCTTAGCCTCCCAAGCAGCTGAGACTGCAGGCAACCACCACCATGACTGGTCAATTTTTGTATTTTTAGTAGAGACAGGGTTTCGCCATGTTGGCCAGGCTGGTCTTGAACTCCTGCCTCAGGTGTTCAGCCCACCTCGGGCTCCCAAAGTGCTGGGATTACAGACATGAGCCATTATGCCTGGCCCTCTCTCAGAAGTTGATGGTCTACTTGGGACAACAACGTTTCTTATTGGTTCCTGGGCACACGTGGTCCTGTCTCACTGCTTCCCTGTTATGAGTTCTGCTTCCTGTGATAGAAAAAGTTCATTTTTAAGGCTGAATCCACTGATATATCTACTTCCTAATATCCATTTTTAAACTGCATATTTAAACTGCTTGAATTATTTCAATACTTTTGTCCCTGTCTTTGGTTTTTCTACTATTTCTCTCAAATTCCATAGTCTGGCTCTGGAATCCAAACTGACTGGCTCAGGGCTTTCTGTCCACTGATAGACCTGCCTAGGGTCAATTGCCTACTTGCCTAACCTTCATTTTTGGTTCCCTCCCTAGGGATCTACCAGCCTTTATGGTAGGACATGATATTCTGCACCTCTTAGCTCCTGTCCTGTCCTCCTGGTAGGTCTAGTTTTAGCTTTGGTGTTCCCTACCCCTGCCCCAACCCCCCATACTACCTGCCACCCTGCTGTAAGTAACTGAGCACAGTTCACTGAATCATGCCCACAATAATCGTGATATGATTGGAGTGGAGTTCAAGAGAAAGGCTGACTCGGGATATATAAACCCTCTTTAAGAGGAGTCCTTAAAGGACCCTATTACAGAAATGTAAATATAATAGAAAGTGACCTGGTTTGTCATGAACTTTCAAAGCTTTCTGGCTGGCTCTCCTCATTTGATCTGTCAGGGCATGGTAATGTTAACTTGCATGTAATACTTCCCCTAAAAGAGGTTAGGAAGCACTGGATTGGAAATGCCTTTTGACCAAATGGGACATGATGTTGATATGGGTTGTATAACATGTTGTGATGAGAGAGCCCCTAGGAAAACATATGGAAACAAAGAGAAACTAGCTTACAGCATTAATACTAGGCTTTCTTCCTGGAAACCAGGAGATAGTATGTGGCAGGGTCTGGACCCTGCCTCCATGAGAGGGGCCATGAAGGACAGGTTAGCTTAGCTGACCTTTCATGGGTTGTTGTAGAAACCCAAGCAAACAGTTCTAACAAATGGTGATCATTCTCCAACAATCAAAACTCTTATCTAGGAATTAACAAATTTCCTTTCAGAGTTTGCAGACCAGCAGAGATAATATGTGATTCAACACTCCCTACTGAGCCCAGTTATATGATCTGAAACAGAGTTGGGCCCTAAAAATTGTTTAATGAAAGATGAAAGAACAGATGCCATCACCCATGTACCCATGCACTGTTGCTTCCATACAACTTTCTCTGTGAAGCATTTCATATAGAGTTTGTAGTTCCTCAGGATTTTGCTTAGGAAAATGTTCTGGACTAGGACAAATCACAGTATTTTGCATGCCCTCCATTCCTGTTCACCAACAGAACCATTCTTTTGAAACCTCACATTTAATTAAAATTGTTCAAATGACACCTTAAAAGAATGATATAAGTAAGCATAATTTTCCTCTTATTGAAGTTTCTCTGGCTACCTTCTTTGTGAATCCCACGAGTCCTTGATAACTATAATTTCCCATAGAAAAGATTTTGTACGTAATTCTTATGACAGTTCATTGTCAGTGCTCATTTTTCCCAACTGCTGCAATGATATTGAAAGATGAATGTTACTACCAGTGTTTTGGTCACATGGAACAACTCCCCTTACATTTAAAAATCTTCCCTGGTGGATGAGCCCTTGGTCTTTGGCATTGCTGGGTCTTTCCCACTTTTCCCAACTCTCTTTGTGACCCTCTGTGTACTTTTCTTATTTCTCTTTACACATGTAGCCCATTAGAAAGGTGGTCTTTTGTCTTCAACTTTTCTAGCATTTTGTATACTCTAAATTGTATTACTTGCTTTACTTGCCCCCATTTTCTTAATTAAAGTAGCTTTAGTAACAATAATACAAGATAACATTTATGGAGTGACTACTTCATTTCTGATATCAAGACAGTAATCCCAATGAAGAAAATGGAGAGAGAGAGAAAAAAAAGAACAGCTATGAAATCCCTACCACAACTCACATCCACTTGCCCGAAGACTTCATTCTCAGCATGCCGTCTTCCCTGTTTCCACCCTAACCTTCAGCCCGAGTTGTCTTTACCAAGAACTCTGTGTTGATTCCTCCCCTCACTCTCATAGCTTACACCACCTTGTTAAGCTCAAGGCTTCAGGGAAATAAAAAATCACTTATCATCTTGAAAAGGGTTTCTGTCCCTGCTGTGTGGTATAATCGAACACAGGGCACTTATTTCCTGCCCCTTATTATCTGGTCCCTCATAGACATCTAGGTCCGCTGTTTTCTCTCTCTTTTTTAAAACTTGAAGTTCTATTATTGTGTCTATTGACACACACAGCAGAGGGCTTCTTGGATGCCCTCAAATGCCTTTGTGATAGTTCTTACTCCAAAGTGCCATTTCTTAGTGATCCTTGAGTTCACAGCTGTCATTTGATAGCCTTGGGAACTGAGGCAATCAAAGAGCCATCTCATGTATTCTTGGTGTTCCTCTCCTTCCAAATGATTCTTGCAAACCCACGTACCTAGAAAATGTTAAACCAGAATGAGCGTCTTCTATGGTAAATGCCTAGTTCTTCTTAACAAGATGCATACTTGGAATCTCTCTGCTTATTTCTATGTATTTTCTATGGGAGGCACCAAAGAATGTAGGTGGACACATTAGAACCCTCCACTCCCCTCAAGCATGCAAAGCAAATGCCATCTAAACAACAAGCTTATTCTTGCTGAGCAAATGAATTTTCCAACAAGTCTCATAGCAGCCTCAGCCCTCTTCCATACCCCGAAATCAGAGTGTAAGCCCTAAGTGCCTTCCCTGATCCTGTGTTGAAAATGGAAGCCTCCATGTGTCTCTCCTTGCTCTTAGCTACTGAGTGGACTTTTGTTTCCTTCCAGGGCACACAGCTGCATTCTCTGATCAGAGAAGCAGTTCTCACATGCTTTCCTAAATTAACTTATTTTTCTCCGAACTTCCCATCATACCAGATAGTGTATAAACTTCCCATCATACACAGCTCATCGTCGTGACAAAGCTTTAGATGGAAAAGAAAGAGGATCATCCTTTAAGCCATGGCCTTTCTATGTGAGGTACCTATGTCCTCTCTGTTCCCAAAGAGTACACAATCAGTGGCGGAGTCCCACGTGGGACATGGTATCTGTGGAGTGCCACATGGCATGCGAGTGTGAGTCCATGGAAGGATGCATACTGGAGCAGAGCTATGCACCAGACACCCAGGGTACAGGGTACACTGAGTAGGGGCACTGAACTCTGCCTGGATGAGCCAAGCAAGGATAGGGTGCCAGAGTGAAAGACCCCAGAAGGAGTGAGAGGAAAACCATGTCTCAAAGGGTGGAATTTGAAGGATGTGTTCAAAGGAGTCTTGAAGGGGTTTCAGAGAATAAACAAGACTTTTTCAGCAAGAGAAAGAAGTACAGGATAAAGAAAAAACAAGGTAGGTGGGAAATGTAAAAGGCTTTGGTGGATTTATAAGTGAACAAAGAGGATAGGGTGGATTAGGCCCCGAAGGGGGACCAGGTCAGAAATACTGGCAGGGAGGGAAAGGTAAAGAGTGTGGCAGCTCCTATAAAGGTATTGAGCATTTCAGCTCGTAGCTCCTGGGAGCCACCACAATGCTTTAAGGAGGGACTTGGGTAAATTAGATGTGATTATTGGACCTCTCCCATACAGCCTCCAGAGGGGATCTGGACGTAGCAGTGACGTGACCAGGCAGTGACAATCTGTAGGTTATGGCTGAGTTCAAGTAGGGCCAGACCTAGCTTGATAGGCATGAGGAGATGAGGGACCCGATGTTTCTGAAGTGGACAATGTACTTTTGAATGTTTAGATTCTCATTAAAAGACAATGGGGCTCTGTTGGCTCATGGCTTACAAATCTAAGGAATCCTCTGTCTACAGACCCAGCTGGAAGCAGGGACTTAAACTGCCTTGTGGGAGCTCTTTCTTTCTCTCTCCAATCTCTAACTGTACTTCTGTTTTTACCCAGGCCACCACACTCCTGTAAAAAATAACTTAATCTAAGGAAGTCCTCAGCATATCCACCTCCACCTCCACCATCACCTCCATCTCTACTACCACCACCATCTCCACTTCAACTACCACCACCACCACCACCTCTACCTCCCCCTCCACTTTCACCTCCAGCTTCATAATCACCTCCACCTCCACTACCCTCTCCACCTCCTCCACCTCCACTATCATCACGACCACCAGTACCACCTCCACTTCCACAATCACTATGACCTCCATCTCTACCATCTCTACTTCCACCACCACCTTTACCATTACCACCACCACCACCACCTCCTCCTCCATCTTCACCTCTACCACCTTTACCACATTCACCACATCCACCACCACTACCACCTTCACCCCTACCACCACCACCTCCTTCACCTCCATCTCTATCTCCACCACCGCCACCTCTACCTCCATCTCCCCCATGACCTCCTCTACCTCTATCTCCACCAAGTCCTCCTCTACCTCTTTCCCTTCCTCTACCACTTCCACCACTACCACCTGCTTCACCACTAAAAATAAGTACCATGCTCCAACTTGGTGCCAAGTACTATACTGGGTGCTGAGGGCACAGAAATGAACAAAGCAGAGAAAAATATCTGCCCTGAGAAGTTACAGGAATTCAGGTGAGTCAGGGCATGTATGTTAAATGGTAATATACGTTTTGTTTCGGCATGAAGGGAGGCACGACTCTGCTTTTAGATTATCCTTTATCTTTATTGATTCCCCGCTTTCTCTCTTCCCTAGCTCTGGCCACATTTCCCTACAGCTGTCATTGCTCTGGGAGTTTTCATTGGCACAAGACAGAGAACAGCTGAGCCTGCAGCTTCTATTGTCACAACTCTTTGACCAGCAGAACGGGAGAAAACTATACCTGACAGGAATCCTTCCAAAAGATTCAGCATCAATTCCATCCCAGCATCTTCCCCAGATCACAGGACCAAGCATCCCTGATGCCTCACGACCATTACACCTAAAGATACCGTATGTCTCTGTGAATCTTCCTTGAAGCCTGGACCGCAATGAGTTTACTCTCCTCCTTATCCTGGAGAAAAGAGAATTTCTGAATAGAAACCAGTGACCTCATTAACTTGAGAGAGAGAGAGAGACTGAGTTTCAGGTCATGCCAGATTTATTACATAAGTGAGCAAGTCATAAAAGGTAACAGTTTGCATTTGCTTTGTATTATTCAGTACCTGAAGAGGAAAAATTGATGTAAAACTTTTCATGACTCTTTATATTTTTGTCACACCATTAATTGGTATCCTTTGCTCATGAAGATGGTTGGTATCTCACTTAATGTTATAGTTTTATGAAAATGACACGTGATTTAATAATAGCGTATGTGTTTGGAAACAAAAAGTTGCCTTAGGAGGCTTGGGATCCAAGTTCCTTGTTTTATACATGAGTAAACTGAGGTAAAGGAGAAATAATTCTATTGTGATCACAAAACGGCAGAGCTCTGTAAGAAGTTGACCCTCAGTGCAATGCTCTTCTATCAATGCAGTCAGGTGCCTAAGCAGGATTGGCCAAATGTGACCTTGGGGGCCCATTCTGGGTTGCCTGGACAACAAGCTAGCTAGAAGCAGGAGCTCTTACTCTTAGCAGGAAAGGGCTCTTCCTCACACAGGGGACTGCAATACCCTACTACCTGAGTTCTCCAGGTGTGCACAGCCAGCATTCCCTGACAACTGCAAAGTGCAGGCTTCTAAGAGCCTCATGCCTGGGGATGACCAGCCCACCCCATCCTTCTCAAGGCTCTTCTTACCCTTGCCCTGTCAAAAGAGACCTACATGGGCTGAGCACCAGGTGGCTCACACCAGTAATCCCAACACTTTGGGAGATCAAGGCAGGCAGATCACTTGAAGTCAGGAGTTCGAGACCAGCCTGGGCAAGGTGATGAAACCCTGTCTCTACTAAAAAAAAACAACAATAACAATTAGCTGGGCATGGTGGTGGGTGTCTGTAATCCCAGCTACTCAGGAGACTGAGGCAGGAGGCGGAGATTGCAGTAAGCCGAGATGACACCATTGCATTCCAGCCTGGGTGACAGAGCAAGACTCAGTCTCACTGAGGCAGGGTGGAGGGCAGGGTTGTTGAGGGTGGGATGGTCACTGGAACACAGAATCCCACTGCAAGTCCTACAGCTTCTCTAGGCAACACCTAGAAAACCGCGGAGGTGGGAGGCACACGGCGAGGGACTTGCTTTCTCTTCTGCTATGCTTGGCCTGGTGTAAGCTTTGCCCAGTTATCTGTATTCTTAGCCCACTTTGTGTGATCTTTTGAAATGTGTTTTCAACCCTGACACCTGACAGGTGGAGATCCATCTGAGACCTACCTGGCAAGACACACACTTAACCTCTGACCTTTAATTTTCTAATTGCAGACTAGAATTTTATCTGCTTCTAACTACTTAATAGGTCTCTAGAGAAAAATCAACGTGTGCTTTACTTATGGGTGAGGTCCTTGAAATTAAAGCATTTTATAATTTGGAGCATTTGGATTTTGCGCCTTCATACAGGAAGCTCACTTGGCGAAAAAGTATCACCTCATTCTCTTGCTAATTCTGGGCTTATCGCACATTCAGTGTTCCATAAAGGTTGACTTGAAAGCTTTCATTTAAAACCCAATTCATATGAATTAGTGTACTACTCAAAATGTCAGGCTGCTAATAGGACATACATAGCAACTGGAAATTGAAATAAGTGCATTTTAATAGAGCTCAGAATTAGGATTTCCTCTCTCTGTTTGACGTAGTATCACAATTATAATTGAACGTAAATTTTTTTTTCTGTTGGCATTTAATGATCCTCTATCTAGAATTATCAATCATCCTGAATTAGTTATACCATTTTTCAGACGTAAAATGGAAAAAAAGAAAGAAATTCAAAGCTTTTTAATTAAGATATGAATATGGAAAATCATGTCACCTAATACAGATTAAGGGAGAAAATGGATGGATCTAAGACTATTCAATTGATCATTCTATCAAGTAACCAGTGAAATCCCGTGTAATTATGGCATTACATAATAGTTACTTTCATTATGTTTAATTTTATTTGAGAAAAGTTTTGTGTTATCTTTTAATCTCTAAAATACCGTCTAGTTAATTATTGACAAATTACTTTTGGAGCTTTTGATAAAAGTGAATTTCTCCTCCAACCCGAATGCAATATTTATGAATTCTTGGCTGGCCTTAATATCAGTTTTTCAAAAAGTTGTGGGCATTTTAAAGTAATTACGGTTCTTCACTTTAGCTTTAGTTGAACACCTGGGTCTGACTTGAGGGCTCCAAACATAAAATAAAATAGTACAAAAGTCAGAACTGCTGTCAAAAAACAATTAGGAAGCATTGTATTCTGGGCCATGAGGAAGTTAGATCATTCAGTTTCTAATTCTTATCAGGCACAGATTCTAATATGAATATGGACATTTCCTTATTATTGTAGATTTCCTAGACATAAGCCTATTGTCAGTGATAGAATAATCAACGTCTTCTCTAAGTCCCCAAATTCTTTCAGGCTGTTCCTATTTCTGTTTATAACCAGAAGAGGGCAGTCAGGTTCCATGATTCAGAGCTAATTGTAGCTGCCTCAGAAAGTAAGATTTTTAATAAATCTCAATGATTGGAATTAAGTTTTCCTTTAATAGTATTAAAGGGCGTTTATAATTACCTGAAGATTTTTCTGCTTTTATTAAAAACCTTACAACCTTGGTAAGATGGACACTTTCCTCAAAAGAGATGAAATGAAGGTATATATTTATTCAGATTATTTCTCCCTTGAACATGTTATTTCTGTTCCTATCAGCCTTCTTCAACATTTAGCTGCCACATGAGGGAGGGAGAAAATCTTATCATGTAGATAGTCCTCCTAATTTATAACTTTGTGGCATTTTATAAGTAAAAAGATATCTATTGTACAAGGCAAAGAACATTCATCAGCACTTCAGCTTCAAATCAAGAAGAGAGAGAGAATTAGGAAAAAAAAAAAAAGATTCACAGCAATTGAAAAACAGATATGTGCCAGAGGAACTTAAAATTCCAAAACATTTCTAGCAACACTTACTTACCATGAGAAAAAAATAATTACACTTCTAAAATAAAACTTTGAGTAAAACAATGTTAGAAGAATGTGATGGATTTTTTTCCTCCTGCAATCTCTTCTACAAGCAACTGAAATAAAATAAACATAAAGCTGAACACAAAATATAACAAATATTTCTGCCACCCTTTTCTCTTCTTTATTAGTAATAAAACCAGAGACCAGAAACCCCCTAATTTACTGAAAATAGAAAACAGATATATCGGGATGAAAGCTTGAGTAGTCAAAAAAGAAATTATTTTTAAAGGGCCAGCCTTAATTTTAACATGTAAGAAAAAGTTAATTTTAGGACGTAATTTCAATAAAACTATAGCCACAAGAGGTAACCATAATTCAGGCCACTTATTCTCGTTTGTGTTTGAAATGTTCCCTCTGTGTTAATAGTGCATCTAATGCTATTTCTAGATGATTGTGCAGGGAATTTGTGCAGGGAATTAGTACTGTCTGATGTGGATAAATATGTGTATACTTGTGTTTATATATAAACTATATATATATATACACACACGTATATATGTGTGTGTGTCATATGGCTGTGTACATTTCTATCAGCTACCTGCCTACAAAATAGCTCTCTCATGGTTGTGAAATTCATTAGCCCTGCATGCACTCCTCTTGAGGCCTGTGGATTAACCAGGAATCCAGGTGATTTTCTATTTGATCCATACCTCCAGCCCCTGGCCCACCATTTCTGTAGAAGCTGCCTCCAGAAAGAGCTGCCTCTGAAAGTGACCTTGCTCAGCAAATGCCGATTGGTTTACAGAGAAGTAGCAATGCCTTTCCCAGAAGAGGCACCGCAACTTGTGCTGCTGTAAAGATGGGTATGGAATCTGGGGTGGGAGGGAAGAGAGAGAGGAGGGACCCAGCTTGCCAAGTCGCTTGGGCTACTTATAAACAAACTTAGGCATTGTTTCCCAAGCCCTTTACGGTGGAGGGGGGAGGCTGGACACACACTGTGTCCTGGACTCCATTTATGTTCTGTGCTTGGGGAGAGCTGCTTTTAAGAGACTGATTCGGTTTGGAAGATGATTTCCATCAGCTACTTTTAAAAGATACGTGCTATTCCAGCACAAAGCTGAAGCCCCTGTTAGAGCTGCACTAGGGATTAAGAAACGGCATGTATTTTAATGCCTTATGAATAGGAGTAGCTGATAAAAGAGGGTCTTGTTACCACTGCTACATTTAAATGTGAAAAGCAGCTGCTTCTAGGGAGGAGGGGATAGGGGAGTGGAGAAGAGATATATTATTTTCATAGGGATTTAATTTTCAGACTACACTGAAACCATAGAATACCACTGGCCACTCTCTTATCGGCGGCTCTCTAATCGTACTGAGATCTGTAAGATTGTGGAGAGGGAAGGAGAGGGACTGGAAGGCAGAGAAAGGGATTGCGTGTAGCGATGAGGCTGGCCATTTTCATCTGCGTGTATGTTTTGAACCTCAGATCAAAACGCACGCGTGGTATTTTCTTCTTCTCTTAGGAGCATTAACCCTTTAAACTTTCAAAATGCCAGCCAGTTAAAGAGTTTGATGCAACTATGCTGTCTTCAGAGCATGCAATTTGCGATAGGCCCTGAGAACAAGATGACCACTGAGACCTCATTAGAGAATATGGACCATGTGTATGTGCCTGTGGCCAGGTCGGGGCAGGGGGCATGAAAGAGATTCTCTTCCAACATTTCAGAGACAAGGGATTTCAGGTAGAATCCAAGACGTATTATGAATCCAACAGAGAAAGGCTCTTTCTGCAAATCTTATGACCACCAGAAGCTGATGATATAAATAAGACCTAGGATTATTAAACAAACTAGCAGGTATTTGCCAAATACTATCAGTATTTGAAGAAATACGACTAAAGAATATGTATATTTTGAATGAATGAATCAATCTGGGCACCACTGGTTTTCTCTCCATGTTATCACGTAATAGCCTGGTTTTGTTTATTCTCATGTTGGACTTATTGAAATTGATCGCTAATGAATTTTCTGTGTGTTTGACCCCTGACCTGCCCATGAGGTTTCTAAAGTACTTCCTGAAAAACCTAGGATTTTGCTCCAAGACATTGTAAAGACATCTTTCTGGTAAGAATTAGTTGCCTTTGGCTGAGCGCGGTGTCTCAAGCCTGTAATCCCAGCACTTTGGGAGGCCGAAGCGGGCGGATCATGCAGTCAGGAAATCGAGACCGTCCTGGCTAACATGGTGAAACCCTGTCTCTACTAAAAATACAAAAAAAAGTTAGCTGGGCATGGTGGTGGGTGCCTGTAGTCCCAGCTACTTGAGAGGCTGAGGCAGGAGAATGGTGTGAACCCGGGAGGCGGAGGCTGCAGTGAGACAAGATCTCACCACTGCACTCCAGCCTGGGTGACAGAGTGAGCCTCCGTCTCAAAAAAAAGAAGAAGAAGAAGAAAAAAAAGAGTTAGTTGCCTTCCCCATAACCACTCTTACTCCTTCTAATTTTTGTAGTATTACCATTATCCAGTGGTTTAACTCCAGAAGTTAAAGGATTAAAAACAAGTCTGGGAATGATAAATCGGTAGTTCTCACCTACGTTATAATTAAGGGTAATTCACATGTAGAAGATGATTTGACAGCTCTAGCCCACATGCTTAGACACTTGCATCTAAATGAAACCAATGAATCATTCGAAGCCAAAGTACAGCCCCGGCTGTCTTTACACATGATGTGCAGGTAGATGGACTTTGAGACCATTCCTCTATCAACCAAGTGCAAAAAGAGGAAAGAGGAAAAAGGGCAAATCTCCAGCTTCCCTGCCATGCATCAGAAAGCCAGAAACAGGCGGACAGGTGCCCACAGCCACCCTGCACTGCTTTCGCACCTGCCCAACCTGTGCTTGTAATTGGACAGGGGGCATCCCTGGCCTGGGTGGTCCTGCTGGCTGGGCTCTGAGTGGTCAAGTTCCTGGCAACCTGGGTTGCTGGAGAAAGCCATTTTGGGATATTAATCACAGCAAACAAATGTGCTCTCCTGACTTATGCATGGGGCACATTCCTAATCATGGGCTGAATAATGTTAAAAGAATGTAATTTGTTTCCCCTAAAATCTCTTCTAGAACAGCTACCACAATCAGGTTCAATCAATATTTTGATTTCCTGACCCAATTTCTCTGCACATGAAAAGTAAAAGCCAGCAATCCAGCTGCACCAGGTACCACTGCAAAGTGAGTAAAAGAGACAAACAGGGAGAAGGAGCTGGAGCCAGCACCAACGGCCGGGCAAGTCTACGGAAGTGGCTGAGCGCCCAGTTGTAAGCCCTGAGAAAGCTGTTGGTGCAGGCTGGTCTGATGCCTCCGGCACTGATGCCCATCCCTGTTCTCTGCTGCAGTGGCCACCACTACTCCAGCCGGCATCTCCGCTTGCTTCTGAGATCTCTTGCTTGCATTCTTACCATTCTTACCTTTTGCCCCTCCTCGTCCCCTCTCCTTCTTCTTTGACTTTTTTTTTTTTTTTTTTTTTGGACTTGGTTACGGAACATTAGGTTTGACGAAGGGAAAGCAATTTAACATCTTTTAACTGAAGGAGGTTGATTTTCATTTGTGACCAAATGGCTCATTTTTACCTTTTTAGCTCCTGGAAGAGTAAAAAGTGAGAGGTCAGCCCTGCATCACCATGGCAACCCAGGCAGCTCGGGCCTGGAGCAGATGAAGGGAGGTGATAGTGGCAGGGAAGGTTGTCCCCGTACTTGGCATTTTTCTCCCCATTCAGGGATGTGCCTGGATGTATAAAAACAATTATGTCGTTTCAGGACTCTAAGTTTTAAAATTTGGCTGCTAAATTGTCCAGTCCAGGGTTCCGACATGGTGTGGATCTGTGTGGGTTTTTGTTTGTGTTTGAGACCATCCTTACCTTCATCAATGCCCACAGGGTCTTCAGTCCCACCAGCCAGATCATGCATGTCCCACCCTGGCAAAATCTGTCCTTCCATGTAAGAATCCACCTGCTCGTGTCCCAAAAGCCAAAAATATTAATGAAGAAAGAATCTGGCCCTTGTTGGTGGAAATCCAGTATAGCAGGCCCCAGACTCAGCACATGGCACCTCATTGCAGCCTATCAGCAAAAAAGGTCTTAATGCTATTCCAGAAAAAAGAAAAATCAAAATGACAAACGTGCTGCAATGGCCATATTTGACCCTGCAGGAGAAGCCTGGGTCAGAGCAGGAAGGAATTTCCATGACCTCTCAGCTCATGGACTCAAATGTCCACCACATTCAGCCCAATGCAGTCCTTGGTAAATGGGAGAAATAAAGAACATGCATCAACACCTGTGGGTACCAGGCACTGTGCTAGGTTTTGTAATATCTTATTGCATCTGAGCCTCTCAGTAATTGTATCAGGTGAGTAGTTTAATTTTTTAATCTTTGTTTTACAGATTATGAGGTTCAGAAATGTTAACAGATGTGCTTAGGGTCACAGATTCTGATGTGGGCTCCATTCCTGTTCTCGCTGGGTCCTCTCTCCAGGATAATTAATATTATCCCAATGTATGAATAATAACTTCATGTCAGAAGACAAGAGTTGCTGCTTTTGCTCATTAGTTCATTCATTTAGTTGTAATACAACTATCAATTAGCTGCTGTAATTTCAGGGCAATTCCAGGTGCTTGAGAGAGATTGGTAGGGAGACAGTGGTGCCGTTCTCTAAGAACTGGATCTAAAGGGTTTGAATCTCAGTGATGTGAACTTGGACAAGACATTCAGGGGGATTGAGGTTCAACTTTCTCACCTGTGAAACGGGTATATTAATGTTTATCTCAAGAACCGTTGTGAGTGACCATAAAAGAGAGGCCCTTGTCAGGTGCCTATCAGGGTGCCTGGCTCACTGAGGAAGATGCTCAATAAATATCTGCTCTCATTCCCTTCACCTTCCTTGCCCTCCACCTCACTGCTGCCCTGGCATTCTCTTCTGTCCTAGTGTCAGGCTGGCCACCTCCCTGCCCTCAGAGCAACCATGCTCCCTTCTAAGTTGCATGTGCCTGGCATCTAGTAGTCAGGATAGACCTTTAAAGACCTTTAAAAATCGTAGGATTGGGGAAGGGTTGCAGAGCAGCCAGGCCAGGAGCAAAGAGAGGGAGATGCTTTCTATTTACAGTCCCCATGGAGGCCATCTCAAATGAGGAGATTGCCTCACTCCCTTGCCCTTCTCTGTCTCTCTTTTAATAGCCCTCAGTGGTGGCTATGAGTCCTCCAGGGTAGTCCCTCTGCCCATCATTTGCACAAGCTCAGAGGGCCTGGCACAGTTTGGAGCTCTTCTATGCTCTCCTATGCAGGGAAAGTTTCAAAGCCATTTCAGACTGAACTGGGCTTTATAAATCCCAGTCAGAACTGGCCCTGAAGGACTTGACAAGGTTGTCTCAGCTAAATGGCAACTGCTCAATTTTCAGAAAGAAAAGGCACAAAGGATCACTAGGCAATACTTTCATTTTAATCCAGTTTGAGTTACAGATGCAAAAAAATAATGCAAAAATCATCAGCCTGATCCAATTCCAAGGCTATGCAAAGGGTGAGTGACATCCATAAAACATTAATAATGCATTGCACTGGCAACAAAACCTTTACTGAGTTTCAGCTCAGACCATTTAGCCAAATGTTGCCTTACTATTGTAATGTTCAGAGTTGAATTCTCAGTCACAAGCACCCTAACCTGAAAGACTCTCTTCTTTACTCCACCCCTCTCCTGCCCATCCCCGACCCCACCTCCTTCTCCTGCCTTCCTCATATATGGAGATTTATACGGTGCACCAGTGCTGTGAATCACACAGGAAATCAGCCCTTTCGCAGCCAAAAAACTAAGAGGAAAGATAAAACTGGCACCTAAATATGATAAAAAAGAGCATATGGCACAAGTCCAGGAAAAGTAAAAATTAAGAATAGTGATAGTTCACACTCAGGCCTGGGCTTCATACTCATGTTATCAAAGATGGCTTCATTGATGTCTCATTCGGTCTTGGCTGTCTCCTTATGACATTGTATTGCCATGTTTTACTTATGTGGTTGTTGACTTACTATTTGTCTCACCAATATGCAAATTTCCAGAGCGGCAGGCCCTGTGTTTGTCTGGTTTTCCATGGTATTGCTGCGGGGTTCCCTTAGGAAGAGATAGAAGGATGGGGATAGGGCAAAGAGAAAATCAGTCCTCTAGGCCAAGGAGTCATCCAGTGGAAATATCCAGAGGTGGGAAGAGTGATGTGTCCTGTGTGTCTGACAGGTAAATTAGCATGAAGGAGACTCCTGGGCTGTGGCCAGGGAAGGCACTGTGGGGTCAAATCCTGAAGTATTATGTGTGTTAGAGCCATGGGGGCATGACAGGCTGCTAAGATTAGACTTTAGTATTGAGACCAGAGGGATAATGTGGTGAGAGTATGTCAATGTTTTTGAAACTAGATAAATGTATTGAGTAGAAGAATGTTTTAAGTCTGAAGGATAGCAAAAACAATTTGTCATAGAATATGATTCATCCATTTAGCAAATGCTGATTGAGTGCCAGCCGTATGCCAGTCACCACTCAGGGCTGCGAAGATTCACCATGAGACAGGCACAGGCATGAGACGGAGCTTATGACTTGGAGGAGACAGACAGGCAATGAACACACAATAAGCAAATGAGCAACAAGTCAACAAACAGGCTGATCGTTTCAGGTAATGAATGAGGGAGAGCTGGAGAGCTGGAGGAGATGACAGTGACAGTCAGACTCAGGTAATAGAGAGGCTCATCAACCACAGTAAGGGATTTGGATTTTATTCCAAATGCAATAGGAAGTGATCAGCAGGTTTTAAGCAGAGGAGGGGCAGGGTCTGATTTACAAAAACATCCTACGGCTTGTTCTATGAAGGATGGGCTTTCGAGGGCTCCAGGGGACAGAGGAAGTAAGAAGACAGAGGAAGTAAGAAGATTAGTTGGGGAATGACATAGTACATAATCCAGAGCAGAGATGATGATGGGGTGGCAAGATGTGGAATGCAGGACAAGTTCTAGAATTAGAGACCTCAGGACTTATCCTTAGGGATAAAAGGAAAGAAAATAATCTTAGATAAGTCATTTTGATCCCAGAGCTATCAAGTCAATAGTGGTACCAGTTTATTAGATTTGGAGACTTGGAGAGATGTTTTTATGGGAAAGACTCAGGACTTCGGTTTAAATATGATACACCTGGCTATTAGAAAGTATACTGACAAAGTAGCTGGACATGGTGATTCACACCTGTAATCCCAAACTTCAGGAGACTGAGGTCAGGAGTTCAAGACCAACCTAGGCAACATAGCAAGACCCCATCTCTACAAAAACAGTAGCCAGTTATGGTGGGGCACACATGTAGTCCCAAGCTACTCAGGAGGTTGAAGCAGGAAAGAATATTCTTGTTATACTATCAAGCAAAAATGTATAAAACACAATTACATATACATATGTTAAGGAAACAGGATATATATTGCTAATACATATTTTTATGGGTGAATGTTATAGTAAATACTTTCTTCATTATTTCTGTGTTCTCTAAAATTTTACAATAAACAGTATTACTTTTTTGAGCTAAAAAATACTTTTAAGTCATCACAGGAAAATATAATTTTGCCTCAATCTCAATCTTAATTGCTTTAATTCAGCTTTAGACTCTTTCCTAGGAAACTGAAAAAAAAATCCAAAAGATAAAAGATTAAAATGTAAGTAGAAACATTAAAATAGATAATAAATGAGACAACAGTATATAACTGCTCTGAAAGATACTAACATGACAGGACTGAAGTCATCCTAGTGCTCTAGAGAACAAGATTCCAGGGTCTAACAAGGGTTAGATTCTTAGTTTCTCATCATCATCTACATGTCTTGAATAAGACAGAATGAAGATCTCCTGGGGCAGAACCATCTGACTGTATCCCTGTTGCAGTTGTCAACTATCCTAAGTTAAAACAGATTCTTAATGCTGACCCCAGCCTCCTTTTCAACAGGGACCCAGGAAACTGCTATCAATCTATCATTACTGAAGTTGGGAGACCTCCATTCTTGTCAACAAGCCTTGATTTTATTCAATTTCAGATGCTGGAGTCATACTATTTAAATTATCTGAGAATTCCTGTTTCCTTTGGGAGCGAATGTATACTATTTCTACTGCTTCTACTCTCAGGGACTTAATTCTTTCTAACACAGCACTCTTGTTTTCCAGATAGAAATGAAAAAACTAAAGAACAGTACTCTGCAAATGATCTAGCATGATGATAAGAGAAAGTAAGAGAGGCCAATTTCTGCTAAATAAAACAGAATTGATGTGTTCTTTACACAATGAAATAATTTTGGAGAAGCTCTTGTAATTATGAAATATTATTTACTTGTTTAACAAATCCAGATGAAGAACTTTCAAAACTCTATGGAAAGCAGCAGAGTCGAGTTGAAGGAGCTGGAAGATGGCCATTAGAATTGTCTTTATTATTCTACCAGTGGAAGGAGGTTGGAAGATGAATCTTGCTGAACTTCAGCATATGGGAAACGACTTTGGGGCTACCTGAGTATTCCATCTTATAATGTTGTTAAAAGAACCAAATGAAACAGCATGTAGTGAAGAATTTTGTAAGTCCTAAGTAAGTACACAAATGTAATGTGGAATGTGATCATAGCTTTAGAAAGCATTGGCTGTTATTAGAAACCTCTATAATGCCAATAAAGAAAGTTGATGGGCTTTCTGAGAATAAATCTCCTGAGAAGCTATTTCTTCTTTTCCTTCTCTTTTTCTCTTCTTCTCTTCTTTGGTCTTTCTTATCTTAATTTCCAATTTAAATCATGAGATAAATTATAATTGTTATATCTCAATAAATCATTTTTAGGCTGATGAGTAAGAAATGTTTAAATCTAGATTGGACAAACCAATGATCTTCAAATGCTACCTTCTCTTTTAAACCCTTCCTAATTGTCCTAAAAATGTAGTTCTTCTTGCTTCTCTGAATTTTTATAGCAATTTGTTTGCAGCTCTATTTACTATGTTCTTAATTTACCTTCTTTCCAGTTTTCCTCCCACTAGAATTTTGGTTCTTTGAATAGAGATACCCAATCTAACTCATTTTTCTATACCTTCAGTGACAAACACAAAACAGGAGCTAAATATAAAATTATTCAATTGAATTCATTTTTTAAAACATTGTCAGGAACCTACTATCTGCTCAGCTCTGCATATAGAGGATAAATCAGTGGCTCCATTTGAAACTACACTCAAATATTCTCATAAAGAGGAGATTTATAGGAAAGAATTCAAGAGTTTCCTAAATTACTATGTAATTGAAGTTTACATTTTTCAAAAATGAAAACCAAAATCTATGGATCGACATTTATTTCAAGTAGCCAGCAGCACCTAGTAACACCTCAAAGAGAAGGATGCTGCCTTATACATCTACCAAGCCCAAATTATCAATACTAGGCATGCAGCGACTTTTCATGGGAGTTTACAGTTTGACCTGACCCTCCCTGCTCTTCTATGCTAGGTCCCTTTGAGGACATTGGTTAAGCGCCAATCTTCTCTTTGGAGATGGGCCTTTCTTTTTTTTTTTTTTTTTCTCTCCTCAGAGCCCTCACTCTCTGCTAGCCTTGTCTGGGGTGACTGCCTTAAGGCCAGGCAGGAGGAAGCAGTGAGAGAAATAGTAACTATCCAAAAATTGTTTATCAAGACTCGCAAAGGAATTCCCAAGCTAGTGATGTTTCTCCTATTTTCCCCCAGGTTTCCAGGTAGTACTAAAGAGCTGTTCAACCTTACACATCAGTACAGGTTTTTTCCAAACCTGTCTTTGCATGTCCAGGCCTTCCTATTTCCTTCCAGTCTCCCAGCTCCCAGGCTGATTGAGGAGATGTTGCTCTGCTCCCTTGCTGCCCAGTTCATCCTCTGTCGTCACCTTTGCCCCACATGAAGGCAATGGTTGGTCTTAGCCTTGAGCTCTTAAAATCTGGGAAGAAGTCTGTTCCTCTTCCCAGAGTTTAGCATACATCCTGTGTTATGCGTACACTAAGTATTCGATAAATATTTGTTGAATAAATAAATTCTAGCAACCAGAAGTAGTCTGTTCTTCCCTTCCTATACTCATGCTTCACTTTCATGCCATTTTCTTAAATCTTAGCCCTTTTAAACTGACATTAGATTTTAGCCTACCTGATATCAGCATCCTATCTAATATATCCAACAGAAGAGAAAGTTGTCTGAGCACAGATTCCAGGTCTCTTTAATTTTTAACCTTTAAAAACTTAATCTTTTCCTCAACAAAACACTGTTGAGCTTTTCCTATATATCAGAAATACATAGAAGTTTGAGACAGTGGCAGATAAGATAGACACAGAGTTCCTGCCCTCAAGGACTATGAAGTCTGTTAGAAGAGACCAGCCTCTAAAATATAATGTGAAGATTCTGTAAGTGAGATGCAAGCAGGATTCTGTGGGAGCACCACATCTTGCATTAATTCATTCATCATTTCTACAGAGCAACAGTTTTGTCAAACCTGGTGTCAAATGGCTGTGATAACAAAAAGTTTGGCATACTCTTTGCCTTCAAGGTGTTTAAGAGAGAGTAGCAGAGATAAGTGCTTACCTGAATGGTTATTTTATGACATTTAATGTATTTTAGTGCTAAATATATGCACCCATTGTTATGGAATGTCAAACAACAAATGAAGGAAGATACTTGAGTTTAAGTTTTTAAGAAAAGAATAGATTTACCAGGGAACCCTGGTGGGTCAGATCATGAATGCTGGTGAGCCTTCCTAAAGGGTTTAAGACATTATCCTTTGAGCAACTGGGAGGCACTGATGGTTTTTAAGAGGAGAAATGACATGATCTGATTTGTGTTTCAGATAGATGGCTGTGCTGGAGAATAAGATAGATGGGTTGAGGGGAGAGAAATCCACAACAGTGACAGCAGTTGGAAGGGGCTGCAATTGTCCAGGCTTCCAATAAACATTTGTTTTTAAAGAGACCAACATCAGAAGACCCCGCTGTGCATTGAGGCCCCTGAGAAAGGAGTCAAGCACGTCAGGGTGGCATGTGCTAGGCAGGAGAGAGAGCATTGCCCTGGCCACCCCTTTGTGCCTGGTGTCCCACAGAGGAAACCCCTGAAGTTCAGGCAAGTTCCATGCCCAGAAGGCACTTTATTGATGTCCATTTCCAAACATAAAATGTAGTCCAAAATTCCAGGATGATTGGATAAATTTGTAAATATAATCAAAACATGTTTTTACTTGGTTTCCAGGATGAAATTGGAAAAATAATGCTCAAGCGGGTTGGACGAGGCGGGGTAGAAATTCATCTGTTCTTTATTCTGTCTGTTTTTTTCTGGTTCCAGGTCAATCAGCTTAGAATGAGAGACAGAACCAGATTATGCAGCCATGTTAGTTCCTAGGGGACTTGGGCTATAGCAAAAATGTGTACCTCAGACTAGACAGACTCCATAGCTTAAAACTAGGACACACATGGTTGTTAGAAAGAGAGAGTACTTTTCAGCTGGGCGCGGTGGCTCATGCCTGTAATGCCAGCACTTTGGGAGGCCAAGGCAGGCAGATCACCTGAGGTCAGAAGGTTCGAGACAAGGCTGGCCAACATGGTGAAACCCCGTCCCTACTAAAAATACAAAAATTAACCGGGAGTGGTGGCAGCCTCCTGTAATCCCAGCTACTCAGGAGGCTGAGGCAGGAGAATCGCTTGAACCCTGGAGGCGGAGGTTGCAGTGAGCCGAGATCATGCCATTGCACTCCAACCTGGGGAACAGAGTGAGACTTCATCTAAAACAAAAATAAAAATAATTTTAAAAAAAAAGAAAGAAAAGAAAGAAAGAAAGTACTTTTCTTCCAATCTGAGATCTAGAAATAATTTCAGAGTGGACTGGAGAGCTCAAATATCTTGAGAATTGTTTTATGTGTCCAAAGGGTGTGTTGCCATAAGGCTTACTCTGACCTCTCAGAACCATTACAAGGCTTACCCTCAGAATGATATGATCCAGCCCCCTCAGACTCCCCTACTCCATGGTCTTCATGACATCAGAAGTCAAAGAGGTCATGGGTATGACTTTGACACTTGCAGGTTGGTACACTTACACTGATAAACCTAATTCCTTATGAGAAGCTAGATAAGTTAACATGAATGATGAAAGGAAAACAAACAAAAAGCAAACAGCATGCTTATGACAGCAGTTCTGCCAAGTGCTTCTCATGAATTGTATTGATTTTTCACAACAATTTACAGAGATTGTTACTGCCATCCAGTCCCTTTTCACAGAGGAGGATACTGAAGGCTAGAAACATACATGATTTTCCCAAGGTTATCAGCCAGTAATTTATTGAAGGAGCCAGGATGAGAACACAGATGATCTGATGACTCCACAATAGCTAGGCTGTAAGGTGAAGTTACCATCAAATGCTTAGGGAGAAGTTATGTCATTTCAGTTGTAGCTAGTTGAACTTGCGTCAGGAGATGAAACTTACAGTGATAGAAGGAGGAAACCAAGACACATGACTGTTAGAGAAACAGTTCCTGCTCTTCATTTAGCAATGTTATATTAACAAGTGGATGCAAGGCAAAGCACTGGTAATGCTGTCAAAAATCAGTGCAGCATGCAGCCACAGAACCAAGACATTTTCATAAGAGCCATCAAATGCAATACTGATGATCAAGATTATTCCAAGAACCAAAGAAGCATCCTTTGACAACATTTCTGAAAGCAAAATAAAAAAATGTTTAGAAAGCTGCAGAATCCAGTGAAATTCAGGCAGCAACTTTGACCTCGGAGGTCTTTCAACTGGGCTGAACACTTTATACTCCATGGCTCAGAAGTTCACTAGCGTGTGTTTGGGAAAAAAATGTGCAACACTTGGGATCTCAGCCTTTGTTTTTAAGCTCTAGAGCGGGGGTCTTCAACCCTTTTCTGTCAGATAGTCATTCTGCAGGCCATAGACTCTGGCATGACTGCTCAGCTCTGTCTACTTCTGTAGCATGAAAGCAGCCATATAGCCTAAGGAAATCACTGGGCATAGCTCTAGTCCCATAATATTTTATTTACACAAACATGTGATAGGCTGGATTTGGCCTGCAGGCCCTAGTGTGCCAAAACGGCTCCATAACCGTGTTAAGGTGGGATCAGAAAAGAAGCTAGTCAGTCATTGAACAAATATTTAGTAAGTGTCCGATGTCCACTATCTGCTCAGAAAAAGTTCACAGTGTAATATAAGAGACAGATATATAGGACACTAATTACCATAACCAAAAATACTACGACTAGAGAAGTTTAAGGTGCTGAAGTCTTCTGAAGGAGAGACTCGATAAATTCTCCTGGAAGTTAGAGCAGATTTCATGGAGGGAGCAACATTTCAACCAGGCCAATCTTTCTCCCTTCTGCACCCTTGGAAGACACTGCTAATCTCCTTCCACACTATTCTCATCAACCCCAGACACAGCATCCGAATCCTACTGAACATAGACTCTGGAAAACACTGCCAATCAACATTGCATTTACCAAATGAACTGTAATCTATTTCCACTCCTCTTCTTGAAGGATGGCTAGGAGATCGCTAGCAAAGAAGCAAGACGTTAGATACAACAGGGACATGGCTGGTGGGGAGAAGGGGTGGATAGAAGGCAAGGACTGCCTGCAAAATGTCATTGAAAAAGGAGCATGTAATTCAGAGCAGAGAGGTGCCAGAGGTAATGATGGATGTGAGGGCTGTGATCAAGGTCTCTACGTAGTGCTGTGATTCTCCTTATAGCTTAAAAAAGTCTGGAAGCAATATGAAAGCTAAATGAAAATGCAATCTTGGGGAGTAATGGAGAGCAAGAGGAGTACTGTTTACAGGCTGCTATAATAATCTGTAAGAAATAACAAAGGCCGGGCATGGTGGCTCATGCCTGTAATCCCAGTGCTTTGGGAGGTTGAGGTGGGAGGATCACTTGAGCTCAGGAGTTGGATACCAGCCTGGACAATGTAGTGAAACCCCACCCCTACAAACATTTAAAAATTAGCCAGGCAGGGTGGGGCGCACCTGTAGTCCCAGCTACTCCAGAGGCTGAGGTGGGAGGATCTCTTGAGGCTGGGATGTGGAGGTAGCAGAGAGCTCAGACTGCACCAGTGCACTCAGGCCTGGGCAACAGAATGAGATGCTGTCTTAAAAAAATTAAAAATTAAAGGCTGGGCCTGGTGGCTCACACTTGTAATCCCAGCACTTTGGGAGGCCGAGGTGGGTGGATCACGAGGTCAGGAGATCAAG